>NW_009734786.1:0-19662 GCF_000703405.1 Apaloderma vittatum | reverse complement strand
GGAAACTGGGAAAGATATTTTGAACTTCTGCTGGTTCCACAGAGTTACAAATAGAACTATATGACAGCAAGTGCATTAAGGACAAAAGGACCTGTAAGTTGCTTCAATACCTTTGCACTTCAGCTTTTGAAATTCTAAGACTAGCAACTAATTCTGAAATCCAGTCTAAATTTCTAGTGTATTTTCTACTATTCGCCTTAAAGAAGTCACTGCAGAAGTACAGGCTACAATGTTGTGACAGAGACAGATCTGTGCTCGAGCAGTTCCACCCACTTTGAAAGAAAAAGGTATTTAAAATTACATTTGACTTATGAGCTGGCCATAAAAAACTACTTCTACAAGGTAGCATTATCTGACATTACTGCTTGTCTCCCAAGAAGGATATTTTAAGTATCTTCTCTCTGGAGCTCAGACCCTGCTCCAATTAACGTCTCACCTGGCTTGGGGAATGGTTATTAGTCTGAAGGCAGGCAGCTCTATAAGGGAGCAATCAGCCTCCCCTGCCATTCCCTGTTATTTCAATTCTAGCTCCATACTGACCATGTACCTCGAAAATGTCCTTCTGGGAACACTGACGCAGACCTGTGTGCTGTCCATGACACTGGGATGACTCAAAAAAACTTTTGGAAATTCTTCTTTTAGGCAACCCAGCTAGGATTTTCAGAAGTTCCTTGACTGTTTATGCACAAGGGCCTTCATGAAAAGAAAAAGTATATTTTAAAGCTGAGATTTTCAACAGTACTTAGGCTTTATTTAGACTGATAAGCAGCGTGTGCAAGAGGAGTCAAAAAAAGAGCTTTTACAGAGCAACCAACGCCAGCTACCCATGTTCCAACACTTGGGGGTTATTTCAGACTGGAACTTGTCTGGTCTCATGGGCTGGATGATCATTAGTGATCAGCATACATTAGGTGTGTTCCTGTAGGGCATCCTTCAGTTTTGTTTTGTCTGGTAGTAATCCAGGTGCTGCACTGAGGTGTACGAAGCTTTGCCACAGGCCCTCTCTGAAAAAGCAGCTCAGAATTTTTCCTCTTTGAGTGTTCAGCCATCCCACTGTACTTAGCATCCTTCTTAGCTATGTACTTATATCAGCAAGGTCAGTTAGTAGTAGCAAATATAAATTAGCATGTAGATGCTCTAAATCAATAATTTCGCAGACCTATCAAATCGGAGAAGTGAACTTTCAGATACTGAGTTCTAGAAAACCTGCCAGTTGCAGACATTTGTCTTTTGAGATGTTAATCACAAAAATAATGGCATCTTAGCAGATAAACTTGTGACCTCAACAGCAAACAGAACCCAAAAAAAAGTAAACTCTCATCAAGTATGTCTGTGAAAATGAAAAAAACAAACTGGATTTAAATGAGGTAAAGATCTGGCAGGCCATACTTGAATAGTTTTTTTGTCTGAAACAACAACCTATGCATTGCAACAACTCTTTAATTGGGTCAAAAAAATGCCTATCAGTCTTAATTAACAATGCTTATACACACAGCACAGGTAGATCATGCAAAATCTATTAGAGTAAGACATTTGGATTGATAGTTAAAAATACATATTTTTCATATCAGGAAATTTGTGTTTTTATTAGATCAGCTACACTAATATTCACACCATTATTTTGATTTGTTACATGTTAAACATATATTAGCAACTCCATTGAAGTTCGATATGAAGCCAGACAGTTTTGTTTTCTCAATAAAACATACTCCTTACTTCTATCTGAAAGGAAGACTAGGTGTGAAATAACCTTAAATTGGCTAGACTTAAACAGATCCTCTGTTCTGAGAACTCAGACTAAGCACAGGAGACCCAAATGTGAGTTAAAAACTACAAAGAAAAAGTTCAAAATTGTTCCACAGTCTAAAATCACACCTATTAAATCATAATGATATTTCTTGTTTTAAGTTATGCCCATTCAGTTGTGTCATGCTAGTCACTGTGTTCCTGGTATTGCTTTTCAGGGAAGCCATCTGAATGGCAGAAGAGTTGCGCAAGTAGCTGGCAGATCTCTCTTGCTGAGTTTTCCTCCTGCACCGAAGCTGGTTGTTGAAATGTCTTCTAAAACTCTCGCTGAGAAAATATAGTGCAAATGGGTTGACACAAGAGTTGCAGAAGCTTAGCACTCGGGCCACTAAGGTAACAACCATATGACCTGTTGATGGATCAATCTTATTGTAATTAAAAGATCGGTACATGTATAGCACGTGGTTAGGAAACCAGCAGATAGCAAAGAAGCCAACAAAAACTAGAACAATTTTTGCCAGACGTTTCCGAGTTTCCATCTAAAAAGATGAAGAGAACCCAAATGAACAACAAGGAATAGAACTACTCCACATAACAGTCTCAGTTAAAACACGGAGCATTTTGCTTTATATTGACTTTAACAATCGTCATACGTAAAGCCACTAAAAATGCTTCCTTCAGGGGCTGAATTGCTTTTTTGTATCTCTTTTACTTTCCTTTCCCACTTTTGGTTTACTTTCAGTGAAAGATCCCAGCTCTTTGCAGTTACAGAAGGTTGCTCTTTCTGTATGATATACTCAGCAAGAGTGATTCATGACCCAGGTAAACATTGGCTTTTAGCCTGAAAGCACACGCCAAAGGATGTCGTGAAACATGACCTTTTCTGATGAGATCTTAGTGCTTGGCTTGAAACTTAGCCTTAGTTAGAAACCTATTTAGAAACTCTTGGCTTTGAAATCTAGAGACACTGTGAATGAAATGTAGAGACGTCGCTAGGCTGTTAGCTGTGCAATGGTACTTCCATCCCATTATTTTGCCCACAATTCCTCAGCTTGCACCTCTCTCCTAGACAAACCACTAAAACTGCATTGCACAGTCTGAAGCATCTTAATTCTAGGGTAAGGTGAAAGGTTTAGTTAATCTTCAGTAATGACATGTAAGGAATGCACCTTAATCACAGTGCTAAAGTTTAACGGACTACAACATAGATATTGAGAGTGGCTGAAAAGTTGACAGAAAATGAGCCTAAGCAGTGGTTCCAAACTGAGAAAGGGAAGGAAACTGGCCAGGTAGAAGGCACCAAAGGGATGCAGAAACTTTCTACGTGTTCCTCACAAAAGATTTATTATGTATGGCAAGAACCAAAGTTTTGCAAAGGCAGGCAATTTTTCTGGCTTTAGTCAATTTTCTGCAAAAAAACCCCAAACCCCAAACAGACAAAACTACAAAAAAAAAGAGTAAATTTATGCTGTCAGGGTTCCAAAATCTGTGAAATAAATCTTTTAAGTAGTTTTCTTGGCTCTATATAAACCAAAACCAGTGGGGAATTCACAAAAGATGGGAAAACTCTAACATTCCATATTAGTAGGTTTTGCACTCAGGCAGATTGCAAAAGCAGACCAAAAGGTATAGTGTGAATATTACACTTTTATACTACAGCCTAAAGAGATGTGCGTTCATAGCAACAGTCTTGAATTTACTTCCTCTTGCTGGGAGATAGGTAAGTACACTGAAATTTTCTATTATTCTGAGCCCTATAGAGTAATAAAAAGAAAAAAAAACTAAGTAGAATGAAAAAAATATGTTCTTACTTTGAAAATACATGTGTGTTCAGAAATGTGATATAAATTAAATATTGTTTCCATACTGAGGGTTCAGCCAAAATGCTCTCTATATTTCACAGGAAAATAAAGTAACACATGAAGTGCTAATATATATTCATTTTTTACAAAAAACAGGCTAGAGTACAAAAGAAATACTGAGCAAAAAGAACATGAGGGAATGTGGTCTTTCTTTTTAAAATAATAGGTACATGCTATATTCTTAAGGAGATTTCAGTGAGTATAAAAGCATTTTCTAAAATATTGGCAGAGAAAATTCTTCGAAACTGTTTTAATGGGCACAAGTATTTTTCTCTACCAACACTAATGCCTTTGTAAAGTGTATGAAGCACTTCCAGTGCAAAAGCTGTTGTTCGTGTATACAAATGTTCCCACTAATGAGCAGCCTGTTATTATGTTTGAAGCTGGCTTTGTCCAGCGTTTTAAATTTTTTTGTCTCAAAGGTATACAGAATCTACACTGAAAGTTTTATAGCATCTATGATACAAAGGATATTAGAAAAGTGTAAGTTCAGGATTGTATCCAGGAAAGATCTACTGAGAAAACCAAAGAAGAGGCAGTTCATGCTCTGTGTTTGTTTTTTCAGCACTCCTTGGTCTGAGAAGAACCTTAGACCCTCTAAGAAAAATTGCCCCTGCCTATGTCAGTTTTTTTAATTTCCAAGCACAAATAAAACAGAGAGAATTCTCAAAACATTCATGTAAGATTTCTACCAAAAATGGATGCCTATAGGGATAGGTGAAGCCACTGGCATTAACTACAAAAATATTGTTCCTAAGAACATAAGTAATGGTTACAGTAACAACATGTACAAACACAAATAACAATCCTATTTCTTTTTAAAAATATGCAATGATGGCACTGAATTTATATTTTTCCTTGCTAGTATTTATTTACACAATGGGTTTATTATTGAGTAATTGTGAAAACAGGGAGATATTTCAGATAATTCTTGGCATAGTTCCTGCATGTGAAAATGGAACTAATCCTCTGCAAAATCCAAGAATTTGGATGTTATAGTTCCTGTACTTTCATATATAAGTACATACAGCACACAGACCTTTCATCAGAATGAAAAAAAAAAATTGCTTACCTGTCTTTTGCAATGCTCACTGTATTCTCCAGGGATGTTGTGAGCACTTTTCATTAAACTCTTTGCAATATGATAGTAATAGATACTAATAATGGCAAGAGGGATAAGGAAATACACAAGGAAAATCATCACAGAATGGATCTTCGGGTGCAAGTCATCCGTCATGGGGTATGGTATGCATGCTGTGAAGGTGGCATTATCCACGTCGTTAACGTAGGCGAGTTCGGAGAACACTACTTCAGGAACTGCTAGGAGCATGGAGATTACCCAGATGGCAATGGCTTTAAGATAGGTCCATAGCACTGCACTGGAGGCCTGGATGTCCATGGGATTTACAATTGCTTTGTACCTGAAATTGACCAAATCACAGATGCAAATTAACAAGTATCCTTTCAAATTCAACATGTGAAGCACAAGGCCACTTCATACCTTTGATTAAAATAATGTCGTATATTGTTCTTATTTGAAATGCCAATTGGTTTGTAATCTTTCTTAAATTTGCAATCACTAAATCTCTAGCTTCATCCGCATGTCTATACCCTGGCTACAGCCTGTGGCTGGAGGTGCCCATTCTGTGCCAGCCTGGTGAAGGTGCAGAAGCAGCCACGACTCTTCCTTTCTCCAAATCCCTCCAGCAAATCCCCAGACGCACATGGTACCTCCATACACCCACCTCACTCTTGTACCAGCACATCCATACCAGAGCTCGCTTCCTTCCTCAGTCACACGGGGCAATAACAAGCATTAATCAACTCTTGCCACATCAGCAGCAGTTGCTGCTGTGGTGGCTAGTGCCTTCTCACCCCAGCGCCTTTCCACACACAGAAATACACTGTCCCAGCTGTGGAGCCTGGAATATATGCATCTTCATGAAGTCAGGCAGGAATGACTCCCAACAACCTGTGCAGAAGTATTAAACCCTTAAATAAAGTAAGCACCTCCACATCAATAGTTGGACGCTGCAGCTTTATACTGCATTTTTGGGAAACCGTCTCATAATATATGATCACATATAAGCCTTTGCAGAGTTGGTAATTTCATAACTATTACAACGAAAAACAGGAAGAATTGCAGAGAATTGAAATATCACACTACAACAAAGTAAAATAAATGAATAGAAGTAGACTGGTCGGGAATTCTTTTCCCACAAGAAAAATTCAGTTTTGAAATGTGAAATATATTTTGAGAAAAATATTTCAAGTATATCTTAGTGTTTTCCTTAGATTTTTAATTTATTTTTAAAATCTTTTTTTCAAATTTCAAGTAAATTGTGTTTTAATGTTTTCATTAAAAACTGAACATGAAACAAAACATTTCAGTTTGTTTAAGCTATGGTAATTTTGAAGGCTGTTTTATCTGATGGGATCTTTTTGCTTTTTCAATTTTTTGTTTCTAGTTTTGATTTAATTTGGAATGGGTGATTATTTTTCTGAAATTGCAGAAGTTTTGAGAAATGGAAAAAAATATTTTTCTTTAAGATCTAAAGATATTAAATCTAAGGTATTAAACACCCACTGAGGTGTTTTATTTTCTTTGTTAGCTACACAATGAGCTTTGAGTGAGAAGAACTGCAACTTGGATGTCTTTACTTGATGATAGAGCTCCTTATCTATGCATGTAGATACACACATGTGCATATACAACTATGTATGGGTATGAACAAGTGTCTAAATACACACCAAGGGTTAGGTTGTGGTTAAATATAACATAGCTGCTGAAAGGAATGGTGAGAAATGGAGTTGTGAACCCAGATATCTATGGCTGGTTTTCAGGTCCTTCATAGCCCATCAACACCTTGAGAAGACGTTTGAGGAACAGTAGATTAAAGCTTTACTCCCATGCAGCAACAACTTGTGTGTCTGGTGGCATCCACTAGTGTAACTGGCTATGCCATGAAAAGGGCTGGAGCAGAGCACTGTCTTGGTACTCTAGCAAACTTTGTCTTCACAGAATATTTGAGTCAAAATGTGCCTTGGAGTCCTCTTTCTAAGGACTGTGATAAATTGAATTTTCACTAAAAATAATGGCTATTTATTTTCATATTCTCTCTGAATTCAGAGAGAGGATTTTTACTGTCTCTTCATCCAAATCGCAGAGTAGAAAATAAAACTCACTAAACTGTCTCTGTTAATTTATGTTTACCATTTCTTCTAACACAGAATGAGAAACTCCCTGGACACTAAGGTGTAAAGAAATCCTTTATACTGCCGTAGGAAGGACAGAAGCTTCTGCACAAAGCATGAATTCTCCCCAGCACAATCTGTGACCTTATTATTCAATAATTTACTTCCTATTGCTGTCTGCCTTGATTTCATTACATAAAGACAGACTTATTTCATTTCATTCAACTGAGGTGACGTCAAGTTTTTACATCTGTTCATTTTTTTAAAACTTTATGTTGCTGAGGAATAGCTGGTTTGGGGACCTGGGGGAGGAAGGGCAGACATTGGATTAAAATCAGGTTTTATACTACAAGTTTATTTACTTTTTCTCTCTTTTACCATTGCAGTGCTTCATGTTGTTTTGACCACAGCCTTATAACACAAGACAATGACCATGTCACAATTAACTGTATTAGCTGCATTTGGTCTGATTAATACCTAAATGGGAAACCTTTCCAGAAGCCTTTATATTAGCAGATGTGGCATATGTTTGTACCTTGCCATATATTGCTGTTCCAGCAAATAGTATGCTTGCCCCTGAGCTATGACTGACTCCAAGTTGGAAGGCACTGGAGCAGAGTGCCCTTTTTCACTGGGTGCAGACCAAAAAAACTTCTTTAATCTGATCAGAATTCTACTTGCTACTTCAGCTGACTACAGTACATCACTCTTCTTCCTAGGACTCAGCCTGGCACAGTACTTGGTGGCAATGGGAAGAAAAAGGCACTAAACACATTACAAAATCTGTCATCTTGTTTGTGTCTCTGAAAAGATATAGAGTCGAAAGAGACAAGTTACAGATAAAATCAGATGTAAACGGAGCGATATTAGAAGTGTTCCCAAAATGAATACCCAGCCTTTTATTTTGTATAAAACCGTTGTAAGACTAAAACATACCACCAACTATTCGAATTACAAAGTGCATATTTGTTATCAATAAAACAACACTGGAACATCTGAGTAAGGGTGCAAATTATTTAGTCAAGTTAGTAAGCAAAATCCATCTTTTCCTTTAGTTCACTGATCAAAAAAGAAAATTGTAGGTTGCCATGAAGATCAGGAAATAATTATAAATATGCATTTGGTTTTAATTAAAAGCCTTCATGTAAATTCTGTCTTCCTACATCCTCTATTATTATCACTGCTGACAAAGTCACTGCAACTCAGCAAGTACTTTTATAAGTTTGCTTTCTTTGGAGCTGTGGTTTCTGCCAATGGACAAGCACAAACTTCCCCATTCTGCAGATTGGTTTTGTTTGTATTGTGTGTTTCCATTACAAAGCAGTATCCTCCCTTCTACACAACCAAAAAAAGAGATGAAAAAAGAATATCCTCTTCCTGCAGTTATAACATGTTGCTACCTTCTGAACTCCACTCACCATCTTTGTTTTCAGTACCTTTTTTCACCTTTGTTTTAAATACATTTGTAAAGGTGTTTCTCAGCTCCCAGTCAGAATGGAAATCTCTACTTCTGTCTCTGCTTCATTCGCAACGCTATTCTCCTTGTCTTCAAAAGAAGCTGCTCCATGATTAGTCCTAAGATGTCCCTCCGTTGCAGTGCTACCTCTTTTTCTAGAGTACTTTGTTGTGATGACCTTCAAAAACAAATTAAAAAGAAAAACTAAAACAACTAGACAATACTCAGGCAGTCACTTGACTGATTTCAGCCTACCATTCTAACTAGAATTGCCTCAAAATCTCCTCGCTCTTTTGTTTTCATATCTTCTGTTGTCTTTGCTTAAAAAGTCTTCAGGTCAAGGACTTCCTTCTTGCTCTTGTTCATATTGCACCTATCACAAATAGACTATAATTTATCACTTAGTTTCCTACATGCCATCACAATGCAAATAAATAAATACAATAATGAGGTGTCACAAACCAGAGATCTAATTCAGGGAGGGCAGATCCATATTAATTTGATTTAATTTGCATTTTAATCCTGGAGCTGGAGAGGTTAGTAGCATTGGCCTCGTTATAAAAGCTTCTGGTTTAAGTGATACTGCTGTGCCAATAGTACCACATTTTCTGCAAATTTATCAAAATGGTTTATGTTAGCATTTTATTGTGACATTGCATGAATATTTCAAAGAGTAAACGACAGCATTTATCCAAGCAATATAAAAGGATGTAAAAATATCTTTATAGGGAACATGGCTGTGTGGTCAATATTTGTTAAAAATACTAATAGCTCATTCAATTTTAGCCAACTCCATTAAAGTAGAATGAAATTTTGGATGGGACAAAGTCCCTTAAACTTTTATGGACAGTTCTGTTGACTCAACTCCAGTTGAATCATCAAGAGGAGAACAATTTATTTAGCTGAGAACAATGTGGAATTATTTGATGTCCACTGTTGCAAGAATTTCTTTCATGACGCACAGTCTGAGATTCGCACTTACTCTCTTTTATTATTATGAATTCTTGCAATTTAAAGTTTCTTAATTTTTTATATTTAAACCAAATATTTTTTATTCTGTGCTTATCTCTTAAGTGCAGAGAATTACATTCACCAGGAATGAGCATCTCAGAGGTCTGATAACTAAATATAAAGAACAGTATTTGAAATGAAAACTAGCAGACCATGTGTAAACGCAGTTAAAATGCATATCAATGGCATGCATTCTGTATTTCTCAGAGGGAAAATCATAAGATTTTCCTAAGTGAAAAAAGTTTTCCACTCTATAGAAATATTCTCTATTAAGTCAAAAACTATCAATAATGCTTTAACTAAAAAGTCTGATTTAATATTTTGGATGACAATTTCTCTACTCCAAAAAAGAATAAAAAAATGTTCCCCAGGATGGTCTGGTATTTTTCTTCTGCAGGAAATATATTGCTTGTCCTGTCCACTCAGTGTTTTAGAAGATAAATTTTCTCTTTCCTTTCTGTTGTCTCTTCTCTTGCTACTTCTTTCTCTCACCATTCACCTCATATTAGCTAACTATAATACTTACAAGCTCATACAAATCTTGCAATGCTATCTCATTGCCTGCAGTCTGGCTCTTTATTTCTATTCCTCTAAGCCTATTTACTTATAACTGCACTAGTTAAAAGCACCATCAGTAATTTATTCAATACGCCTCCCGAGAGCAGTAACAATAAGTTGTTTCACTGGCTGTTGTTCAGAAAAGTTCATATATGTAAGTATTCCCAGTAGATTTATATTTAAGTCTGATAACTCTAAATCACTGATGAACATAGTTTTACATATCTTAAGACAGACACATATGTATTCAGGAGAGTTGCAATTTCTTTAAGTTTCTGAGGAGAAGAGAGTCTTAAGAGAAAGACCTCCTCTGAAGAGTGATTTGGAAAGATTTGTCATCAGGTCTTTTATTTTACTCTGTCTCAACCAGAAGTTTTGAGCATTCTCTCCATAAAGGAGAGAAAAAGAAAAAAGATAAAAAAGGGTGGAAGGGAAGAGGGAAGAAAGAAAAGAGAAAAGGAGAGGAGAGGAGAGGAGAGGAGAGGAGAGGATGGGACAGAGGGGAAGGAAGAGGGGAGGGAAGGGGAACAGGAGGCAAATCTAACGAAAACATCTATATTAGCAAACTAAACAGTGCCAGGGCCTATTCTGCAGCCTGGAGGCCAAGTGGCCTTGGCTGGACACCCATGACCATTCCACACAACTCTTTAATCTCCCAATATGAGAGCACCGCATCCAAACAAAATAGGAAATTTACGTTTGCATTGGTAACAGCCTCTGGGCCTATGTTTAATCCTGAATTATGCCTAGAAATTGTTTAGGAGAATATTGACTGACCTGGGTCAAAACCATACCATGGACTGCCTTTAATAACTATGTGACAAGTGGTTGACTTCCAGTGCTTAAGCCTATGTTTTGGCACCTTTGATTATGCTTTTCTCTATATATAAAAAATATATATACACACAAATATACATACATGAACATATGTACATAGCAAAATAACCCACATGTTTTTGGGCACTTGGTCCCAAGAACACCACTCAGAAGCTTCTCAAAATGGCTGGCCTAACCCAGGCCACTGTGCCTCATTTTTCCTGGCTTTTAAATTAAGCAATTAGCTGTATTTGCCCTGCTGTGCATGCTGGGCAGACCTACTGATTGTATCTAAACCTCAATAGAATCTTGAAACTAAGCACAGCAAAACTGAGAAGCCTGGTCTTAAAGATATATTTTAATAATGGCTGGAGCACATCAAAGTCATTAGCTTTCACAAAACAGCCTTGGCAAAGGCAGCTCTGATACCAGCCTCTCCAAGAGCAAAATGGCGCATTCATTCAGTCAGGGTGTCTGGGAGTCATTGCTGGGGCCTCCTAGACAGTGGCTCAAAATGAGAACCTCATTCTTACCAGGCTGCATCATACAAACTCCTGGACATAGCATTTCCCACTAGAAAGTACATGCAAGCTTAGCATTTGTATTCTTGGGGTTTTATTGCCATTCTGGAGCACTTATGTCATTCCAGTACTAATTTAGAATTCTGGATTTTGGATTCTGCACAGAAGGAGTGAATAGGAGGAGGAGAAAGTCAACAGCTGGGTTAGAGATTGGGCATTGCAATGTGTAGCCTAGGTAAGCTTACACTGCTTGGCTTTATCCCCTAGTGCTCTGCTCTCTATTTAGTCGTATTACTTCTTCCTCACTATAATGCTAATGTAATTTAAAAAAATCTTAGAAAACCATACCTAACTTCATCTTATCCTTAATCAAAAGAATTATATTCTGAATCTTGAAGGGTCAAAAGAGTTTCAGGAGAGAGAAGCATTTCCCCAAATAGGCTCAATCCATATCCCATTGATACTCCTGCCTTTAGATTGATGAGACAGAGATTCATGCTTCTCTGCATATCCACCATATGCTTAATGCATGTCTCCCAGCAATGATATCTATACATATTTGAATGAAGGAGAGCTCATAAAATCATCACTGCTGGAGCAGAAGGTCAATAAAAATATCGGTTACAAAAACTAAAGTGCCTGGAAGCAGAAATCCTAAGAGTAAATTATGCTCAGTGTCAGTTTATAAAATTGTTGCCATTACAAAACGATTCCTCCCATTTCTTTGATGAATGCAGTATTAGCCCATCCTATGGCAGATAACACAGCTATCGAGGACAACATTACATAGTCAGATGATTTTTAGAAATGTTACAAGCCAGGAAGAATTACATGACCAACTCTTTATTAATGTATCTGGAACAGACAGATTTTACCATGTGACAGCCTAGACCACACATCTCTAATTGCTAAATTCAAAAACCTGCAACTTCATTTATTTGCTCCAGTATTATCATTAGAAGGCTCCACTCTGTCACTTTTAAACTTGTTTTCAGTTCAGTTTTATTTGCAACTTCTGTTCCTACTTTGCATTGAAATAAATGCAGGTGGAAAAAACAACTACACACTACAGTAAAAAAATGAACATGAAAAAATTACAGAGGAAAAGGTTAATATAGCAATCCTTAAAATACAAACAATCAGACCAACTTGGAGACAAAGCACAAACATGACACTATGTTAAAAAATATATACTCTGAAAAGTATTTGGAAAAAAAATGAAACGGTATTTGGGATAGTTATGTGAAGGACAAAACAGAATCATTTGAGATAGAACAACAACATATCATAATAATCCATTTCTCTCATGTTCATACACACACCATAATTTTATTTGTATATATGCTTATACAAAGCCGGAGATACACAAATTGCATACAGCACATCTAAATATGTCAAAATTTATATGGATTATCTGTCTCTTAGTTCTTTTCTCTGATACCTGACAAGTCGTGTCAAGTTAATTCCAAACATACTTCTCTACCAAAGTAGGTTTCTGCTTACCTTCCATGAATTCTATGAACTTGTAAGAACTCACTTGCTGTTTGTAATCACGCTGTCAGATTGAGTTGAATCTCAGCCTGGATTTAGAAGTTACTAGTGGAGACATATTTAGACCTAGAGACTGTGACCACATATGTCTTGTTTCATTAGTACATAAAAAACACACAAAAAGAATTTAGCACCGGGAAGACACAGTCTGGAAAATGGCTCTGCAGCAAAACCCATATGAGAAATACCCTATTTCTTCTATAATTAAACTACTTAAAATGAGTTTTCAATTAAATCATCCCTTTTGGGAAGCATATTGGAAAGTTCCATCACTCTGCACATATGTAAAATATATTTATTATTTATTCTCTACCAAATTTATCACCACGGAAAACATGTGAAATATTTTCCCTAGAGAAAGCATTGATCAAGCATATTTCGCCTTTGACATCATTTCTGAGGACCTGTTAAATGCAGACTTGAGGGTTTCAACAATCCAGCTGGGATAAACTCATTGCAATGTAATATACAAGGCAATTGTGTACCATGTTATGGGGAAATGCAAACAAATAAAATAAATATATGGAGATTTACATTCAGTCCTGCTTGGTAAGAATTCAGCTGCATCTGCTATTTAGCAGTTATTTTGTCTGTCACAGGCACAGGCTTTTACTGAACTGATCAGAGAAACAGGAAACTGGTTTTATCACTGTTTCTCAGGCTTTAGGTTGCAGCCCAGGAAAGGCTATTGGACACCCACATTTGCATTCATCAAAGCAACGTCAGCTGCTTCTAGCACAACATGGGTATTGCATCGATCACTGCCTGGGATAAACACCACAGCCATTTCTCACTCTGCCATCCTCAGGACTAAGCTGTTTCTCTATGAGTTGAAGAACACACACAGGACACATGGACAAAGGCAGGAGCTTAAAGGATGCATGTGTCTGTATGAAGTCAGAAAAATTTGTCTAATGGGAGAAAAATGCTGTTTGCTGAGAAATCATTTTCAGTTGTGTAAAGATGGTCACAAAAGGAATTTCTCCAACCACTGGTTTGAATTGCCTGACTTGGACAAACTTACCCTAGAATAGGTAGCTCCATCTACTCCAGAGATAAAATTCCTTCTGCATTATCATTTTTTTTTCTTTATGCAATGTTTTCCATCATATTCCTTTCAATTGTACAGAATGAATACTAAGACATTTTGGGGAGTGACAGGTGAGGCAGACTTCAGTAACTTGACAAAATATGTCAGAGTTTCATCAAAGGTGAAGCTTTATTTTGTGAGTCAAGTTTGTATATATCAACGATATGGTGAGCTTAAAAAATATTGTGAGACAAAGCTTCCCCAACCTTTTAAATTTCTTTTGTTTTGCCTGTTATTGCATAATTATAACCATACTGCTACAGCCTACAGTGAGAGAAACATCTGGACCGTCATTTCTTTTAAGGTACTTCAGTAAGTCATTTATTCAATGCATTTACTTCAAGTGTTAGATTTCTCAGAGATATTTGTATAGATTACATAGTTCTACTTGTTCTGTATTATTTTGTTATCCCATTTACTATATACAGCCAAAGCACTGTTTTATACAGATAGTCTTTCATTTTACCTTTGATTATTTTTTCTTTATTCTTTAGTTAATTATAGATAATTTTCAGGATTTCATTTAATAGTACTTTCCTTGTGAAGGCTCTTTAGTCCCTGAATGTCAACTATTAGAGCTCAAAAAGAAATTGTGTCCGCTTTCCTGCTTCACCTACTCCACCACATGTAATAAGAAATTAGGATTTTAGAAGTCTCCAATTACTGTATTTCAGCCCCTGACATAACAAAAGAAGGAACTTTAAATAAATTCTGAAGAGGAGTAAAAATGAATTTTTATTAAGAGTGATTTTATTAATCAAAAATCCTAAAGTAGTACTGGGGCCCTTTTTCACACTTCTAAATGTCTTCAAAACAGTTTCTGAGTCCCACAAAAAGTAGAAGACAATAGGCATGCAAACTGAGCCAGAATGGCTTTTGTCACTGGTTGCAGCCAAAAGTTAGTACAAAGATACTAAACTTGCACAAAAACTTTTTGCTTCTCTTTAAGTTTTTAAAAACACAGGTTGCAATCTTCCAAAATTAAAAAATAAATAAAGAAATAAAACAAACAAATAAAAAGATCAAATAATTTGGCTATTCATATCTATGGGATATGTTTTAAGCATCTCAGGCACTATATATAGATATTTAAGTATTAATTCAAATTTTCTAGCTCCTTTGTTATTAAGATATGGAAAAGGAGTTGGGGCACTAATGAAGAATAACTTTGTTACCTGGTTAATCAAATATGTGTTTCATCAAATGTGTCCTTCTGTCACACTTTTTAGGAAGAATACAAAGAAGATGTTATTTCAATTGCAATAGGGCCAGTTGCTCTACTGTTGAGGTTCGTTGTCTTCATCAGAGTGCAGAAGGACTGTATTTGAGCTAACACATTTAAATCCTTCATTAGAAAGAAAATTCAATCTAGAAAGAGTAGCAGAATTAAATTTAAACCTATTTTTACAGATCACATAAAAAATGAATCATAAATGACAGCCAAAGAAAAAAAAGGAGAGACAATCTGGAACACATCGAAAGATGCTATGAAGTGCTGCCATTCATTCCTTCAAAGGCTGTTCACCCTAGGTCGCTTGGCATTTTTCAAATGCAGTTGCTTTTCATCAGCACACACAATAATGCAGTGATGGCCAGAGGTGCACACTGTAGCACTCATTCTTAATCCACTGACTCCTGAGCTTCTACTCCAGCCACCTCTTCACACGGAGGTTTATGCATCATCCAGCTCTCTAGCTCTGAAAGGAATCTTGGGAATGTCTTTCTGTACCTGTGCTCCACTTCCCTACCCTAGTGGCCATCCCAGGCACAAATCAGCTCTAAGAATAGGGTGAGGACCCCCATAGGCCCAGTTTACACTCTGGGCCAACTGCATGGCCCACCATGGACATAAATTGGGAAAACACTCCCTGAAGGAGTGAATAAGTTCATGGGATGATTCAAGTCACACATCCAGCTACGCTTTTCCTCTCATCTCTTTATTTTTACCCTCCTTATTCAAATCCACTCCAAGTCCTGGGAATTTATCATCAACATCCATTAGTCCTGGCCAAAATTACAGTCCATGGCCCACTGAGAAGCAAACTAGATAGGGAACTTGTTTTTATTTCCTTGTCCACCCACATCTCTAGGAAGTGCACCTTTGGCCATCATGAACCAAATCTGTGTACCCTTTCAGGGTGTACTGAGTGCTATTGGAGGTCTTCTGGCCATTGGCCTTTTCATTCCCTACTTTTTTTGCTTTGTAAAGTATTGTGCCTCAATGTCCTGCCTTTTTTCCATTTGTCATCCACTGTAATTATTAGAATTTTGTCTTTGTATAATCCACCCTCTGTTGTTTTCTTATTTTCTTAAACCCAATAATTAATAAGCTTTCTCCACCATAATCAATAGTAGCAGTGGCCACGAGGGGCAGGGGCGCTGTCCCCGCAGATTTCCTGTGTGGTAGTGAGAGGGGACATCTGGCTCAGCAGCACTGCTCCTGTGGAACCTTCTGCATGCCAAAGAAGAAAGAGATGGCACCCTCCCCTGATGCCAACACACTGCACCACCAGTGCCACCACTGCCTCGCCTCTGCTGCCACCATCCCCACCACTGAGGGTGGTCTCCTAACCCCTCTGCTCCAAAATGTGTGGAGCTGCAGCAGGGCACCTCTGCCCACACCTGGCAGCCAGACCCACAGGAGCTCAGGGCTGGGAAGGGCTGTTTGAGGACACCAGCTGCTACTCCTGAGACAAGGATGGGCAACCTCGGGCAGATCTGCTGTGTGCTGCTGATTTCAGTCTGCAAGCATGCTCTAGGTATGTCCGAGAAGCCCTGTTATAAATTACATATCATTTTTGTACACCAAAAGAAACTGCTAAAAACCAAACCAAAATGTAAATAATCTCAGTACTTAATAATTAAGCTTCCAGATAGAAGGTGCATGTTTGTCATACTGAAAGCACTAGTGATGCTGACAGGGATTTCTGTGACAAAAAGCCATATGAAATACAGCAACTTTAGAAAAGACATATATGTAATGAATACTACTTTTTCTTCTTTATAGCTTCAGTTTGTAGTTAACAATCGTTCAAAGTTTATTGCTTCTGCAACTGTTGTTAAATATATCACACATATGTAATTTGTCATGCAGAATTTCCACATAAACAGTAAGTGCTAATTACATTATGGAAACCAAGACAACCTCCCTTTATCCTAATTCACCCAGGCACACTATAATGAACTCCAAAAAATTCCAAATCTGTTCCTTAGTGTAAGCAATGCCTGCAGTTCTATACAGTCCTGTAGTAGTAAGGAGTAAAAAGCAGGAAAGGCTTTAATGTTCATACACTAAAATGTACTTTGAGCAGTGTCTGTGAAAGAAGGGGTCACTGAGGAGGCATTGTATAGTAGACCAAAAGTTTACTGGATAATAATGGAGCGTTTTTAAGTGATATCACTGCTTCCAAAATCCTAACATTCTATGCTAGATTTCCTCATCTGGAGAAAACACTGCCTCCAACCAGATCTCGCCTCTTAGGTGCAGGATGCTGCCAACACACCTGATCTGCCAACATAGTCACCCATAACTGATGTTAAGTCAAGATCACACATGTTAGGATCTGCCTACAAATTAGTGTGACAAACCCCCCTCCACACCAATGTCTCTTCTTTAGTTCATACAAAAAGTGTCATACAGAAGGGTAGACCTGAGTCCAACCCAAACTCCACTGAGGGTCCAGCCAGCTTCACTCATAGGTGACTTGGGCCCCCAGGAGACAAGACACTGGTCTCTGAAGTCAGTGGCTGCTCTTCTGACTGAAAAAGAAACAAGTTTTGTTCTCTGTAACTGAAAATTGCAGAGGTTAAAGAAACAGAGTTGTTAAATTATTAGTATAAGTACTTTTTATATTTGTATATACCATGGACTCCAAAGTGCTAGAGGAACATATTTATTATGATCTTAATGGTCACAGCACACCATCTGTAGCTATTCTGTAGGATGTGTAATTCTAAATGCATTCTGCACAAACAGATTCTGCACCTTTTCTTCTTGAATCTTTACTGATATTAAAAGAAGGATATAAAATTATAAGGGAAAAGCAAACTGCATAAAAAGTAAATTAATGAAACCCTAAATGTTAAACCATCAGCATTCCCTCACATTTTATTTCATTACTGAGGTGATCTCCTCTGCAGATAACTTCTTCCCTCACAAGAATTGAGCAGAAAGAAAACTGACAGGATTGCTTGGCTATCCGAGGACAAATTTTGACATGCTCTTTAGCTGAGTTGATCATAGAGTTACAGGTGTTCCTTTAAGGAATGTTTTGCAAGCTCTTCTTCAAAAATGTAATGCACTTTCATAATTTACAAAGTCCTTACACAGAAGTATTTTAGGTCCTGATTCAGACACCACTGAGACTGACGACTGCTGAAGAGTACCTTCAGGTGGAATCAATTTACTGAATTGGCTAAAAGAAATTATAGTTATACTCTATTAAAAAAAGGATTAAAAATTTTAAAGAAACGTTACTGTAAGTGTGAAGATACGTTACTGAACTCAAGCCTTTACATCATGCACCAGTGTAAAGCATTGTGTTGGCTTAAAATACGACAAAAAAAAAATGGGCTAATTCCTATGAAGAAGTAATTAAACATCTTCATTTCTGTTTCATTTCTATTTAAAACAAAATAGCTTAGATAAGTAGGACAATTTAATTTAATTTAAGCTTGCCAATTACACTGCAAGATTTTGTCTTTCAGAGCCTGAAGCACAGTTCAATGGCCACCCAGTTGCTATAAATCCCTTAAGTACCCATTTATAGTAATTAGGAGTAAAAACTTGGAGTCCAGCTATTTGTTTCTCACTAATTTGACAAGTACTGGAGATGAAAGTGCTACTTCCTAGTTTGTTTGGGGGAATTTTACATTTTTTTCTTTTTTTTCTTTGTTTTCTATAAATTCAGAAGAAGCCAAAATGAATAATTTGAACAACAGTTTAAAATTGACAAGCACAACATAACAGTTTGCTGCCTCCAAATTCCCAGAGACTGAACTAGTTCAGCAGTCACCTCTGGTAACCTGCTCTTCTACTGGAGCACAAACACACATACGCATGCATACACACGCTCACTATTGGCAGATAGAAAAAAATAATTATTAAAAATACCTCTGTGCTTGACTTGGTTTAAGCTGCTCACTGCCTATTGACATACCACTGTGGCTTGGCATGGGTCATAACATCTAAAACCTTCCTCTAATGACCAAAATTTCAATACATGGGTGGTTACAGGATCATCCCAGGGGTGCAGAACACAGGACTAAACCTAGTTCTTGCAGCTGGCAGCCTGGCAGCTGAAGGCTCAGGTGCACCCATTTCCAGGAACCCTTCAACTTATTAGCAGACATGCCATCAGTCAGTGAGGAAAGAAGCATGGGCACCTCACAAGTTGGGCTAAGGGGACTGTAAACCAGGGATACATTACTTGAGGGGTGCTTTACCTTTTGTGCCAGCTCTGGCTAGCTTTAGCCCAAGCTGCAGAGAGCTGAGAAGGGGCAGCCCAGCTTTCCTACCTGTCAGCACTGAGGGCGGTGAGAGTGAAGACAGAGACACCAACAGAGGTGAGCTGGATGGCCGGGATGAGCTTGCAGCCCACCTCCCCAAAGAGCCACTCCTCGGAGAAATACCGGGAGGCATCCACGGGCACACAGGTCACTAGCAGCAGCAGATCACCAGCAGCGAGGCTAGAGATGAAGATGTTCGGCACACTCCTCATGGCACTGTTGGAGATAAAGATCTTCATGAGGGTGATGTTGCCCAGCAAGCCCACAGCGATGATGAGCAGGTAAAGTGAAGGGATCACGCAGCGGACGATGAACATGGCCGTGCCCCGCCCCGGGGGCAGCAGGGCC
>NW_009734785.1:100610-101513 GCF_000703405.1 Apaloderma vittatum | reverse complement strand
GAGCGGGGAGAGGGAAGCGGCTGCGATGGAAAAATGTCCGGGCGAAGGCAAATCCGAGCCCCGTTCCTAGAGCCGGCCGGTGGATGCGAGGGTAGGGCTGAGTGGGGAGAGCGGTGTAGTAGAGCAAAGTCAAATTTCCCCCTGAATCCTGCAGCCAGGCCTAATGGACACGGATGTTGTGTCGGGGAGAGGAGGGAGGGAAAGGAGTTTTGGGGGCTGCAGTGGGGGCTGCAGTTCATGAGGCTGGTAGGGGAGGAAAGGGAAAAGAGCTCCAGATCTTTCCTCCTTCCCCCACCCCGAGTTACTAGGACTGAGATACGGATCATTAAAAAAGAGCAGCGTAATGCAATTAAGCGTTAGACAGTCCCCACTGCAACACTTCTCTATTGTTCCTCGCTCTGCTTTCTGCCAGAACGATTCTCGTCTGGACAAGAGAAGTATAATTGAACAAATAGTTCATTTCCCTGGCCAATTGCATCCGTAGCCTCTCCCCTGAATCTGCTGCTGACTGGCTGCAAACCCAGCAGCGCCCTCAGACAGGAGCACAGAATTAGGACCCTCTGGTGAGACGACTGCTGCTGTGGGCTGGCGGGCAAGAGCAGCTCCAAGTGGCTCCTCACCTGAGTTGTTCCGGCAGCAGCAAAACAGGTTTGCTCCCTCATCTTTTGGTCCTCTTAGCTTCTTCATGGTGAGTGCAAAGAAGAAAAATAACAGGTGGTGAGGCAGGTCCAGCCTACAACTAGAAGATGCTACGTGTGGCTCAGGCAAGTCCTCTGCTTTCTGTAGCCTTTTAACTTTCTCTTTACCCTAAAGGATAAGGGATCTCAGGCTGTTTTGAGGTAATGCTGTTTTGGTGGAGTTTGCTAGCCAGTGCCTGTGGAGGCTAGGTGGCCCGCAACGGCA
>NW_009734785.1:97422-100579 GCF_000703405.1 Apaloderma vittatum | reverse complement strand
GTGCACCGGCCCGACGACGCTCCTGCTTTTTTCTGAGAGAGAGAGCTTGGCGCAGCTGGAGGGGTTGCGGCTGCACCTGGGCCCCTTGGCAACATGCTTGGCTGGAGGCTGCATCCTTTCCCCCGGAATCTCCTCCCGGTTCGCAGCGCGCAGCAGAGCTCGGCGCGTGGGTATGCACAGATGCATCGCCTGCACCGCTGCGAGACGCGCTCGGCACCGGGAGGCTGATGCTTTTTCCTCACTTTCTGGAGCTTCTTGTCACAAGTCTGCATGATGCAGCTTTCCTCCCATTCTTTCTCTTTTCCTCTTTCTTTGTCTGCAGACTGCCGCCTGTCCCACTTCACTCTCAGCTTCTTTGTCTTTTCCTGCTTAATCCATTCTTTCACCTCAGTTTCTTTTCCGACAAGTAGACCTTGCCCTCTGGAGCCTGATTCTCTCACCACTGGAGAATCAGCCTAGCCCCTTATCTCAGTAAGAGTATTCCTGCCAACTGTTTACAAAAAGTAGCACAATACCCAGGCTGAACGCTGACATAATTATGTATCCAGCCAGAGAGTGTAGTAAATAATTCTGCCTTTCAAGCTTTTGCCCAGTGGTGAGCATTTTGCCATCTCCTTTGCCCGTGGGCTAAATGTATTATACTTGGCTTGCATTTACTTACATTCTGGAAACACTAAGTCAGCGCAGTCAGGGCACAGACAGACGGTATCGAAGCGGGTGTACGTTGATGTCTTGCACCATGTACACTTACCGTGCCTGAATATGAATCGTGTGGCTCTGCTGCCTGGGTTCAGGCTCCGATAGTCTTGCTCGGCAAGCGTGAGGTCTGTCAGGGAAGGAACAACTGCTGAGGTGTGGGTTATTGTTCCGTCGGGGAAGGAAAGATGGCTCTGGGGTGAAGGTCAAGAGTGCCCACAAAAACCATGGGGCTTGGCTGGCCGTGTTTGCAGGGGTTAGGGTGCGAGCTGGTTTTCCAAGGTTTTGTATGTACACACTATGTCAGCACGGTTGTGTTTCCAGTTGTGCTTGTGAGCCTGAGTCTGTCTGCAGTTGCTTTGCTTGTGAGTCAGTCTGTCTGCAGTTGCAGTAGCTGTGAATCAGTGTCTGCCTGTAATTATGTGGGTGAATCAGTGTTGGCTTGTTACACTTTGAGTGCAAACGGTTTCCCATAGCAGTTGTGGGTGTGAATCACTCTACAGTCCCTCTGGATGTGTTTTTGAGTAGAGAGATGCAATACTGGGATTAATTTTGTTTAGATGAGGAAAAACTGTCAAACAGCTTCTCGTTTTGAAAAATTAAAGCTGGGTTGGGAGTTGGCCACAGAGCTTGTTTCTCCGTTACCAGCTTTCTACAGAAGACATCCACTTTAAGGCTTGTTCCCAAGATTTCCATGTTTATCTCAGCCTGTAATTTCTTTGCCTTGTGCTTTTGGTTCCGAATGTCCTCTTCTGCTGGCATCCCATGCAGAGCTGCAGACGACGCATTCAGTAACCATCACGTGCGCCTCGTACCTTATGTGTGTGGCAGATTCATGGCAAGGTTGTTTAATGGCTTTGTGCAGCATGTGTGTTTGTGGGGACGAGCCAACGTGTGCCTCTCGGGTAGGTAAGAACAAACATTTTCATGTTTGTGAGTCGAAGACTGTGTGGTTCCTCTGCCATGTGCCTCTTGCTGTGAGCCAGTGCTGTTTCTCTAAGTAGATGGTAAATAGCAAGTTTGATTCAGGTGAGTGGAGGTACTGCTGCCTGTTTCTTGTTCTCTGATTCCTGTAAAACGCTGTAGTAGCTTCTGGGCCTCCAACAGCATCTGTACAGCACAAAGCATCGCTGAACTGAGAGGCAAGTTGGAGAAACCTGGGCTATCTCAGATGAGGGAAGCAGAGCACTCGCCTCAGTCCAGGCTAACGAACTGAGCCTTCCCCTGCACTGGCTGGTGCAGGTAGAGCGTGACGCTGGCCGGGCTGGGCTGCTTCCAGTATGCACTGGCTTGAGTGTCTCTGCCTGCACTGTGCAGTGTACACACACATCCTGGTTAGCTCGTTTCAGAACAAAGGGATGCAAAAAAATAACAGGCAAGGGTCTTGTAAAGCACCATGATGTCTTATTCCACCATTTCCACACTTCCAGGTGAACCACACCTGCTTGTTGCTGCCCCTGCCATCAGTAAAGCCATCCTCTTATTTACAAGGGACCCTCTTTTTAGCTGAAGTGATTGAGAACTGAAGGAAAGCCTCCCAAACAGGGACACAGGGCAGCATATGCATCGCTTGCCTTTATTGCTGCTGCTGTGCTGAGTGCTTGCTGGCTGCTGTCTTTGCAGAGAGAGCCTGGAGCTTTACCTGAAGAAGCCCTAGAAGAGGCTTAGCAGTGACCACCACAAGGCTAGTGTGCTCCTGGAGGATCAGGGATGGTTGGGCAGAGCACAGCCCCTGCAGTCTGTACCTTGTGAGGTGTCAGAGGACCTCTCTTGATGCCTGGGGCTTGTTTTGCAGAGGCTCTGGTGCAATGAGGGAAAGGCTTTTAGGAACTTCTTGTGCTATGCAAGCGCACCTGTCTTTGAGGGTAAATATGCAGGTGCTGTGAGGTCACCTCTAGTGCTGTGCTTGCCTGTGCTGCTGTGCAGGGAGGGGGATGTGCTTGGCACCCACCAGATCTACATCACCCTCTTCTCCCTGCATGGAAGTGTTTGTATCTGGGCTCTCAGACTGAGGCTGCCTCCACTTCCCAGTCTGTTTTCCAGCTGTCTTCCCAGCATCAGCTCCTCATTGCATACCCCTGCCTGAGATACCTGGCTTGGCAAAGACTGCAGGTCCTGGGGGCTTGACCCAGTGACACTGCAGGTACACAGCATCTCCAGGTGCAGTGATGGCACAAATATGTCCTGCACAAATAGGTCCTGCATGATGAGACTATTGCTGAGGGAATCAGACGGTTCCCTCGGCTGTGCCTGTTCCAAGGAGGCAGTAATTTGGGAGAGCTACTGATGTGGCTCTCACAGACATACTCAGGTGGGTTTATGGGCCTCTTCTATCTTCATTCCCTTTCTGATGCTTGCAGTCCCCCCCCCTCTGTTCTCTTCAGAGTTTTTTTCCAATCTTTACCTTTCAGTCTCCACCTCCAGAGCTCTATCTGTCTTTCCCTTGTCAGCAGTAAGCCTG
>NW_009734785.1:73826-97391 GCF_000703405.1 Apaloderma vittatum | reverse complement strand
ATCCCTCTTTCCTAGGAAGGCATTGCAGAATATTTAATGGTTTCTTGAAGAAGGATTCCTGAAAAGATCAGGCTCGGTATGCCAGGTGAGGAGATACCCAATGTTAACACAGTTACTGGGGTACCTAGCTGATCTGGAGGGTACCATCACTTTTTTGGTTCCCAAACTCATTTCAGCAGAAGCAAGGGCTGGAGCATGTTGCTGTCTTGGGGAGAAAGATGCTTTTCCAATTCCTTGTTCCAAAACTGCACATCCAACAGGAATGCTGTGATGCTCTGGAGTGTTGTTATGCTGTGATGCTCTGGAGATTGGACCAACTGTGTGTGTTGGAGAGGAGTGGGTATATTTATGGTGCCTTTAGGTACGTGGTTATAAAGGAGACCTTGCCAAAATCCGGAGTGCGCAGAATCGTAAACTTCAAGTGCTGCTGGATTCCAGCTGTAAAGTGTTAGCAGGGCTCCTCAAAAAATCTGCGTTTGATTCAGCTGTGGAGGTTACCAGCAACTGCAGAATTAGTGATGAATGTGTTTGCTAACTGTGCCATTAAGAAATGAGCAATGGCCAGATGGAGGAAGGAAGTGCAGAGCTGCTTTGAACACTTACCCTCCCTGTAGGCTCCATCTTGCACAGACACAGATGAGAGCCAGAAGCGTTGGGGTGATGATATTCTTCTGTGAAAGGGGGATCAGTCTAAGGAGTTGTACCACTCTTTTCTGAGCTTAGAAATCTTTGCATTCTGCTTTTTGCTTCATGGATACTATGCAGTTTCCTTTCAGCAAGACCTAGTGAGAGATTTTGTTGTGGTTTTTTTTTTTTTCTTTGAGACTATGACCATCCAATTAACATTCCTAAACCCTCACTTGGATACATGCAGTTAAATGCATGTTGCCTGCCTCGTCCCTCACCTTCTCAGAGGATCAGGCATCCCTACAGGTGTTCAGATCAAGATGTTGCTTGTTTCAGAGCCTTCCAGAGCGGGAAGTGGCAGAAGAAGAGCATTTTGTTTAAGCACCTTCTGCAAGGGCAGCATCAATTTGGGCTGGAGGAGCCCGGGCATGATTTTGTGAGATTTTTTGTGTCCCTGTGGTTGGTGCTGGGTCTGGATTAGTAAGAGCACCAGGAAAGGGGAGAGATGATGTGGAGAGCTGTTGTGCCGTGGGGACTATGCTAGGCTCTGGCTCTGGAGAGCTTTGGAAGATCCCTTAAACTCTTTGAAGGGCGAAACCTCTGCAAAAGCCTCCTTGCGTCCTCAGGAGACGTGTTTCCTGCATCACTAACAATTAAAACCCCCGTGTTAATCAGGAATGTCAACCACAATCCTCAGGACTGGGTCTGCTTCTTTATCTGTGTCAAAGTGTAGGGGAGCCAAAGAACAAGGCAAATGCTGCGTAGCCTCTTCTATCCAGCTCCTCGGGAAAAATACAATATGGAACCAAAGGAGTGTGGTAGAAAACAGTGCCAAGCTATTTTCTGTGCTGTGCTTGCCTTGCTGAGTCCATAAATGCAGCCATAGCAAACCAGCCATCCAAGTACTCTCACACACCGTTTTGGGGGCGTTCTCTGTGCCGACAAACCGAGCTGTGGCTGGCAAAGTAATCACTTGGGCAAGTAGTGAAAACGGATTTTTCTCCCAGTGCAATACATGAAGCTGATTCTGATACTTAAAATGAGACTTAAGCGTATATTTAACTTCATTCATTCAAGCAGTTCTGTTACCCTCGGCTAGCACCCTCCTCAGCAAAACTATCCAGGGTAGAAAATGAGCCTTTCATCTACGTATAATATCAAAGGAAAACTGTTTGAACAAGACTTGGTTGAAGTGTGGTTGTTTAGAGCTTCTTGGCACAGACAGGTGTGTTTTATACACACCTAAACACAAGGTATTTCTGGTTCACAAGGTGGTTCTGGTGCTTAAGGCTTTTGTCACTGCTCCTGACCCTACCTATTTCTGAATTACCTTGCCGCCTTGTTTTCTGGTCCTCTTTGATTTAGTTGCTCTCTCCCACCTTTGGTGCATAATCTCCCCAGCTTGCAGCCTTAGCAAATCTGATAAAGATGGTCCAAAATGCTCTAGAGGAATCAGAACAGTTCTTGCAGAGCCAGGAGACACCTGCTGCAAAACCAAAGGGTTCTTGTTTGTGCGGGTATCGCTGGTCAAAAACTTCTGGCGGCATAAATTCTGCCAAACCAATTTATTTCATTTGTTGAAATCAGTACTTGAGTGGGAAAGTGTTGATTTCAACGACATTTTTCAGTGGTATGGGGAGGGGAGAGGGAAGCCATCGATGTTTTCTTTTTGCTTTCGGTTAGTGTTTGCAATTACCTTAGACAAAAAACAACAAACAGTTAAATCCTATTGTATAATATGCAAGTTTAAGTGAAAGGGAAAAAATTGAAAGGAAATCTGTTGAGAAGCTGCTAATTGAAGGAGTTTTGAATTTGCCTTGTAAGAAACATAAACATTTTAGCTGTCCTTGTTGTGATTTGGAACGAGTCTCCCCTAACTGTTGGAATTTCCCACAGAACAGATGTTCAAGCCTCTTAATTTGTGCTTCCTCAGCAAATACTTGAATTTCCAAGGCTGCGTGGCCCTTCTCAGCTGGAGGGTGGCAGGAGCCAGAGGAGCCATCCCAAACCAGGACTTGTCTCACCAGAGGTGTAGGTGTACCCAAGCCAGAAGGCTCCTGCAGCCTCTGGTGAGCATGTGCTCCGCTGGTGGGAAGGCTGCACTTCCCTGGGTAGCATCCTGATTAAATAAGACTCAAGCAAATGCTCGCGTTCACAAAATTAACCCATACACTCATATTTGCAAGGATTTTATGTGATGGGGAGGAAGGTAAATCTAAGACATGTCTGAAATATGCTCTATGCAAGGTGTAGTGCTACTCCTTTTTTTCTCCTTTTTTGTTTTTTTTCTTCCTGTGCCTGCCGTTAGTGAATATCTTGCCAAAACAAAAGCTGCAGTGGGTGGATAAGGACTTGTAGTGTCTGGCTCTTACCTTCTGCAGCTTGTGTCCTCTCAGAGCTGTACTGAGCTAAAAAACAAGGATCAGATGTAGCATCTGGGAAGAATGCAGAGCCAAAGAGTCGAGGGGCAACCAGGGGGTAGCTAAATGCAGAATTGTGGCATAACACAAGACCTAGACTGGCCTTGTGCCTCTTTTGCTCTTCCAGTTGACCGTGGCAGGGGTAGCCAGATACACATCACTGCACGCACAAGATGTACATGATCTCTAGGTGGTTCCATCCTGCTCAGCTGAGCTCTCTGCTCCCTTTCCATGGATTTCTGTCAGTGGTTCTCGTCTCCCGTGTCCGTGTGCTTCATGAGAGCCCTTACATAACTCACTTGCCCCCTTCATGCTGGGACACCCTCCACTACCTGAGAAATGTCCTTTGGGTGGTGGGGTTTGGCTTTCAACCCAGCAACTCCTTCAGTGCTGGAAGGAGCTGCCTGGGTCTCTGCGGTGCCTATGGGGTGGAGAAATCCAGAGGTCAGGTTTACCTGGCAACAACATCTTGCTGTGGTCTCTGCCAGCTGTGATTGAAGTGAACCTTCATTCCCAGCTTTGGGGGCTCACACGGGAGGGTTGTGCCTGGCTGCCGTGGTGCTGAGCCTCTGCTGGGTTGAATCTCGTGTGTGCCAGACATGAGGTGCTGTCATACCAAACCATATTTATACAGGCTGTTCGTTGGTAGAGCTGTTCCAAGGTGCATCAACGTAATGAGATACATAAAAGGGGAAAGCAGTTAAATGTGCAATAACATCACAATAAAAGTAAAACTGGGCATTAGTGAAAAATCTGAGCACTAAGTGCAGTACAGTTGAACACTCCCACTACCTTGGGCATCAGTGCCCACACTTAATAATAATTTCCAGCAGTGTCATTACCAAAAATAAATGACGGCCTAACTGTCCAGAAAAAGGTGTTTGGAAAAAATGGGTGTTGAGACTTAGCAAGTGGTTCTGGCTGTAGGGTGTCCCCAAGGGGAGCTGGGAACTGCTGCAGGGGGAATGTGACGACTGAGATTTACGAGCAGAGGAGGAAGAGGCGATAGGTAACAGAAGAACCGGTGCGGTTGTTTGGGAAGCAGAGCTATGCACTTGCTGCCAGTTTCTGAAGCACCTGGGGAGCTGCTGGATGTGCTGTGAGGATGGGGTAAGGATTTGTATACGTGTATGTACATGCTGCAGCTTCCCCTGGGCGAGCAGTGCTGCAGAGGATGCTGCTGCCTTTGGTCCCCGGGGAGGGTTCTCCGAGACTTCAGGTGCAGGACCCCAGAAATACTGACTGCTGGGTGACATGGATGAACTGCTGGAAGAAACCAAACTAAGCGGATTGCTTTCCTCCTGATAAATAAAATCTCTTTTCTCTTCCCTCCTTCCCCTGTTTGCCCACCCTGGCAGGTTTTGGAGGCTTCCTTGCCGGTCGCTGCGTGCTGACACCATGGCGCTGAGGCTCTGGGGAACACGGTCACTCTCGCTTGTTGGTCTTGGAGCCCTGGTCCTGGTTGTGACTCTCCCTGCTGATGCTGGGTAAGATGATGAGCGCTGAGGCTGTCGGCCAAGGTTGCAGTCCCCTCACTGTGCTTAAACATCCCTGGGCCAGTACCAGCGTGAAGTAGTCAAGGGCAGAGCCCTAAAAAATGTCATTGCTGTGTTTGACCTTCCCCGTGTCCCTGTCCCCATGCCTTTCACCTCTTCAGTCCCTCGTGGCTGAGCTGACTGATTACACTAGCATTATCTGAGGTGCTCTCACAAAGGGCAGTTCTCAGCATTTTTTTGCAACAAAACCAATTTTCGGATTTGGCCTCTCCACAGTTCACTCTGGGCGAGGATTTGGCTTGGCGGGCTTTTAACCTGGAAGGGAGAGTCCCCCCCTGCTTAATTTTTTTAATACTCTTTAAAGAAAAAAATTAAACTTCTTCAGTTACTTGACTGTTTTTGGTATGAGGACCCACGAGCTGCATGGGGGGGCTCTGGCCAGCCTGGGCTGGACGTGCTGCTCTCCCTCTGCTTGGGTTGGGGGTCCTGGGTGTGCTGGCTCCTGCTGTCCCTTCATGGAGAGCGCTGCCACCAGCCTCACCTTCCCAGCCTCCGGGAGCTGTCAGGCAAAGACAAAAAGCCTGTTAGTCCAGGACAGGCTCCACAGCCCTCCTCTGCATCTCGTTGAGGCTCGGTGAGCTTGGAGAACCCTTCGAGGAAGGGAGGCAGAGACACCCCAGCAGAGCTGCCAGCCGTGGGGAGGGAGGAGCTCTGTGGAGAGGGAGAGAAATGCAAATAATACATGACTTCTATAAAAAATGTAGGAAAGCCTTTAGAGTGCCAGGTACGGACACTGAAATGCCGTCTGCCGGGCTTCAAGTCCAGCAGCGCTCAAGGGTTTTCACGCATGAGAGAATGTCGGTGTTTGCCACTCGTGCGTCACCCACGCGCCTCGCTGCACGCTCCTACCCCGACCTGCCCACGCTGCTTCATCTGCTGGGAATCTAACTTTGCATAAGCAAAAAACCCACATCCCGAGCGTGCCTTGATGTGTAGATGCTGACCCTTTTATCAATATAGGGCTGCTTGCTTGCACAGACATCAGCCTCTTGCTGTCCCCTCCACCCTGGGGCGATTGTGTCCCCATCCCCATGCTGGCTGTGGGGGATTGTCAGCAGCCCCTGTGCCTGCAGCCCTCATGGCCCTTTTCCTTCCCATCACGTCGTCCCTCACATCACTCCGGTCCGTGGGAGGGTTCGCTTCCTAAATTACAGGCGGTATGTCGTTTTTTCGGAAGTGGCAGACAGCTCTCCAGGGAGTGTGTGCACAGGGACGGGTGGTGAGGTAATGACTTTTCCTCAAGCCTATCCTAATTAAATTTGCTGAAAAACCTCTGTCTTCCCTGCCTAAAGGCTTTTAATTATTTTAAAAACCATGATCCCCATACCTCTTTGCACTTCCTCAACAGTTCTTCGCAGGGGCTTTGAGAGAGATAAATGAGACCTGGTTTTTATGCCTTGCTAAAGGGCTGCTTTAGCTTTATATTAAGGATAGATGAGCCAGCCCAGCCCTTGACTGGACTGGGTAATTAGCTCCAATAGGTGCCAGGCAGAGGTGCTGCTGGCTCTCCCCTGCCTGCACCCGTCCCTCGCCCTGCCCGCGCCGCTCTTTCCCCGGCGCCTCCCGAGCGAAATCCCACGCTGCTCACATTGAAGTTGAAACCTCAAATGTCAGGCTAAGTAAAAACGGCTTTGAAATTTGTAAACTCATTTTTCCCATCACTGCTGAGCCTCCGCCAGGAGTTCCTTCACAAAAATCCGTCCTCTTGCTCTTTATATTACGGGTAATTTTTAAAGATAGCTTATAAAACATTAATGAATGAGCTTTCATGAGCATGCTAGCTATTCATAAGTTATAGATGGTTATATACCCATCAGCAGACACTGGTACAGATTGCTTTTAACCATGACATCTATTGAAAGCTGGCACAATTGAAACCTCACTAATTACAGTAGGCATTTGTGAAATTCCTCAAAATTCTACTTACCTGCAGGGAGTTCAGCTGTTTTAAATATTTCAAGTCCAGATGAAGAGCCAAAACTAGTGTTTGGATTCAAGTGGGAAGACTTGAAGGCTGTGATGCGGTTCATAACTGCTTGATGTTTTGGATCTCACAGGTTGCATTAGGGCTGGGACAGGTGTTTTCCCAACACTGCCCATACCCCTGGGAACTGCAATTTAAGCACTTTATTATTCCTGTTAGACTCTTGCAGGCTGAGCTTCCTGGCCTGACAATTTCTCCCATGATAGCAAGTACTGGTTTGCCAAAAACCACCAGCCAGGCAGCCTTGCGAGAGGTGGGATCCAATCCCTGGAGTAGCAAAACCTCAAGCACTTGAACTGCAATTTCCCAGAGTGTTTGGTCATTGATGTCGATGCAAATTAATGTCAAAATTGCCTTAGATGGAATATTTCAATTAGCTGTAGCGTGCTGCATAATATTGATTCAGCCTGACTCTCAAAGTGCCTATACCTTACTCTCCATTTTTCCCCTTGTGCTAGAAAATCCTTTTTACTCTTCTTCTATCTTACAAAAATCTGGGTTTTCAGTTGGGAAAATGTTCTGATAGAAAAGTTCCAAGCCAGCTCTGCAACTTGTCACCCCACTAACCCTTCACGGAGTACTTACAAACTTACTTAGCAGTGTCAGGGGTAACTGGTCTGACCAGATGGGATGCCACAAGATTCAGCTTTGACCTCCTTAAATGATATTCCTCTTTCTGGTGTTTCCCCCCTCAACTAATTCCTGACGCATGTTTAAACAAGTAGTTGCACATATCAACTAGAGCAAGAAAAACATGGCTGAGGAGGAGAAGGAAAGGGACAGAAGTGTTAGAAAGCAATGATTTAGGGACTTCTCATCCCCCAGGTGTGGGGAGTGGGACCGAGAGTCAGAGATGCCTTCCCTGGGAGTTGCGCCCACCTCTTGCACCACCAGTGTCTCTCTAATTTCCCGCATCTGTGGTCTTTGTCCAGGCAGTGCTCCCCAGTCACTTATCCCTCTAGTTGGTGACATGGGGCTGATTTGTCAGTCGAAGCTGCCCCATTCCCAAGTTGCTCCTGGTGCCATCACTGAGGATCTCTCCACTCCAGCAGGTTTTCTCGAACCGCTTGGCTGGGCTTCCTCTGCCATCCCGCTGCCTGCCTGTGCCTCTTAATCTCTTTTTTTTGGGCTCATTGGTGTCTCTTTTATTTCCTCTTCCATCTTCTTTGCAATCTCTGCGTCTCTATAGATTTTGTTTGTTTGTTTGTTTGCTTTCTGTTACTTAATCTTCTGCCTTTCCATTTGTTTCGGTCTTAACAGCTATTTCTGCCAGGGAGAGCTGTGCTTGGAGCCACAGCACCGGTACTCTGTGTTGTCTGAAATGCCTTTTGGAGACAGCCAGTTTCAGAAAGATTTGCAGGCTCTTTTTCTGTTGATTGAAAGGGAGACGTAAAATGCAAATGTATTGTTTGAGCCCCTTGGGCTTGCAAAACCGCATTGAAGATTGTGTGTGGCGGGATGAACTTTGTTTGCAAAATTTACTACTTACTTTATTCCACCTGGGGCAGAAAATACCCCGAGGAAATCATCTTATTTGAGGGCTTCCAGGCTTCTATGCTGAGCAGAGATAGGAATGCGAAAACTCATTTGGTTTTATAAACAGTTCAACAAACTGCAGAAATGGTTCATGAAGGGTTTTAATGATGGAATCAGGCTTAAAGCCTGCTTTACTCAATTCCTACTTTTCTGCCTCCCTTTCCACTTTCCCTTCATTTCCAGTAACTCTTCAGAGCATTTAAAGACTAGTTTTCTCTTCTGATGATGTTTTTACCTCTTTTTTTTTATCCCACCGCGTGCCAGGCTTTCTCAGAAACATGTTTCAGACGTCGTCGATGACAGCAAGGACAACATCACCATATTCACTCGCATCCTGGACAGGCTCTTGGATGGATATGACAACCGCCTGAGACCTGGACTTGGAGGTCAGCTGGGTGGAGAGATGATGTTTTCCGCAGCTGTGTAGCTTTAGAAACAAGATGCTGCACAGGTGACTCTTAGTAAATCCAGTGGTGTTGGAAGGAGAGGCTGGTTTAATGCCAGAGTGGGTAACTGGTTTCCTGACGTTGAGGTTGTGCTGCCCTATTGTTTGATATTTTCCCCGTGTGCTGCCTGATCTAGTCGAGAGGTGGCGTCCCTGGCAACAGGGAGGCTGGATTAAAATGATCTCTAAGGTCCCTTCCAGCCTCGGCCATTCTATGATTCTATGATTTTGTGAGATGAGAGGCACAAGCCTCTGACTGCTGTGGTGTTCTGAGGTATTACATTGACAGGCCTGTAGATGGAGCAAATACGATTAAACTTATTTCTGCTACTGTATAGTCGTTACCGTTTCAGAAATGACGATGCCACCAGTTTGCAGGACCTGCAGCTCGTGTTGGTGGGCTTTGCTACAGAGCCTCTAGCTTGACATCTTCTCAGTTGTTTCCTGTGTAGCTGTCACCTGGCAAGCTCTTCTCTGCGTGCTGGTCTGGGCACTGGGCAGTCAGCCAGGCTCTGCTGTCTCCTGAGCTGCTTTTAAAGCCACTGCCACTACAGCTCCTGCTGCTGAGCTTCTCTCCAGACACCTACAGATGTTTGAGGTGCTTCAGAAAGCAAAGCCACGGTAGTCACCTTCCCTCCTGGTGCTTATGTCATACATTTAGTGAGATGTACAGAGGTAGAAGCAATGGGGAGACGTATGGGGGAGACAGACACAAGATTTCTTGATGAGATGAGTGAGAGATGGGCCTGTGTGATTTCCTGGTGTGTTGTTGCCAAGGGATGGAGAAGATAACCCCTCTCAGGTGCTGGCAGCCGTGGGAGCTGCTGAGGGGATGTCCCTGTACTGGTCTGAGCTCTCCTGCTCAGCTGCAAAGTTGCGCTGCTGGACTGTGATTCCCACCTAAAGCCAGAGTCACTGAAGGTCCTACTGTCAAGGGAGACTGGGAACGAACCTCCCTCAGCTCTTGTATGATGACGGGGGCTCCAGTGGCACAGTGCCAGCCTGGGTTTGCACTCTCCACTGCTCAGAGCAGCCTCATTGTCTTCTCCCAGCCCCAAGCCCTCTGCCCTGCACCTGCCCAAGAGTACTTTGATGCCAAGCAGACACCATGCAAAATCTGGGGAGGAAGGGTTTCTCCAGTGAGCATCCTCACGTCTGGTGGACTGCCATGCTGCAGGACCTGGACAGGCAAGGGTTACTGTGTCTGCATAAGCCATCCGTCAGTTTTATTGCTTTTGTTGCTTGTTTCTCTCCCCTAGAATTAACTGTGGTCCCGCTAATAGCTTTGCTTCCTCAAGTCTCCCCGATGGCTGTATTGATTTAACTGAAACGAGTTCTGAAAGGGGACTGAGGGGGCATTTATGTTCACCGTAGGCTCGGTTGCAGACAACCCCATGCAAAGTATTAACAAGAGGACTCCCAGGAGTCCCTTGCTGGGAAAGTTAAAACCTTTCTTGGAACATCTCTTCTCTATTGCTTTAGATCCTTTTAATAATGTGCTTAACATAATAAATTGCCTTTGCCTGAACCAGACATTGCATGTTTGAAGGCTGCTTTCACCTCTGGTTTCCCTTCATGGAGCACTCCTGCTGACTCAGATGGGAGGTTTTGACAAGAGCTACAGGTCTGGGGGCCTCTTGGCTGGCAATGAGTTGTCCTCAGTGTCTGTACCTGGGGGGCAACCGGATGAGCCAGGCTCTCCCCGCTTTTAGCTGGACCTGTTTTCCCTAAGTCTGAGCTTTTATCCCTTGGAGATCTGTCAGGGCTGTTATCAGGAAGACCATTAGAGGGGAAGACCTTTGCCACCGCTGCTGGTGGCCAGAGAAGCAGAAATGGTCCTGCTACAGACTCCAGACTTAGGGGTTAATCAAGTAGCTTGGGGTGACAGTCAGCAAGAGCTGGGCTCCTGCTGTCCAAGGTTGCATGAAAGCTGTGAAAGGGGTTGCTTTGCTTCAAATTAGCAGCTAATGTGGTTCTGTGACTTACAAAGTCCAGCGGTTTTCCTGTGAGACGGCACTGGGCAGTCCCTGTAGACCCAGCGCTGGCTCTCCTCGTTTCCCCTGGGAATACATTCCACTTGCTTTTCTGAATCAGCACCATGCAGTCCTGCTTTGGTGTCCACAGATAGGGCAGATATGGGGGTATTGTGCCCGTGCACAGGCTAACAAAAGGATGGACTGGCCTAAATTGTGGGTAATGGGGAAGCAGGACCTGCAGGGTCCCTTCTTGGCCTTAGTTTCCCTGCTCTGTATGAAGCAGACCCCTGTGAAAACACTGTGTTGGGATACGAAGGGCTGAGTGTGCCAGGGTCCCTGTCCTCCACGTGTGGCAGAGCCACTGCCTCTTGTGCCAGGAACCGAGCAATGTTTGTTTAGGCTTTGGGAGAAGAGGCTGTGTAAGCAACAGAGTGTTGATGTGGCGACTTCTCCCCTTGAGATAGCCTCTTTGTATTTATTTTCTTATCCCCTCTGTTTTCACCATCTGCTGCCACCCACTCTAATAGCTCCCATGCCAGAGCTCCTCTTCCTACCAGGATGCTACAGACACAAACTAAAGCAAAACCAGTTCTGAGCCTGCTCGGGGATGCCTGGTGCTGCAGAGCCAGGCTCAGGCAAGGGTAATCCTGTGCCTTCCTGCTGCTCCTGCCCCCAGGAGCTGGCTCAGGACAGCCTCTCCAGAAGTCTTGACTGCAAGCAGAGGTTTGTGAGCATCCTCCGGGCTAGCTTAGAAGAGGAAAGGCGGCACGAGAAGGTCAGACCCCTCCTTCTGCAAGAACAGGCCATAGGACATGACCAGTGGTGTCACAGAGAAGTCTTCTGTGGCTGGTAGGGGGTTTCTCCCTGTCTCTGCCAGGTGAGCTGGGGCTGGCTTGCTCTTGGGGACAGAGCTGAGTCTTTTGTTTGGTCCCATAACCAGCCTGCTCCTGCAGAAGGGTGACTGCATAAATAGATCATGTTATAGGACTCAGAGTGGAGGAGGAGAGGAAGGAACTGTCAGCAGATAACCTGTGTTTCCAGTGGGAAAACACAGGCAGATTGGTTATTAAGTCAGAAGAGGAACAGAAATGGACCCTGAGGGGATGGAGACATCTGTTGTCATGGCCAACCTTGTAGGATAAGAAGAGCTCCCACTGAGAGAGTTTCTGTGGGCAGTGCTGGCCTCCACTGCTGGTCTGGAGCTGTGCAACCGTGCAGATCCTCTGCCCAGCCCTGTGGGGGCTACAGCGAGGGGCATCTATTTATAGCTCTCAAATTCTCTTTGTTGGGGCTCCCTGCAGAGGTGGCACGTGGAGAGGCCTCCGTTTTGAACCTGCAGCTTGCCCTTGCTTGCAAGAGTAGGGGAGAGGAGATGTGGCCAGGAGAGAGAGGTAGAACTGGCTGACAAAAGGAGAGACATCACATACCCAGAAAGGAGAGCTGCTCAGGGAGTGGAATCTCAGCTACAGGACCGTTAAGTGATCCTCCAAGAATGACTGATGCACAAAAATACCTGTATATACTTGGGCTGCTTGCTGTGAAGAGTGATTGAAGTTCTGCAACCCCTGCACAGCCAGGACGATGCCCAGCACAGTTACCACGAGAGGGGATGCAGTGGTTGGGTTGTTTGATGTTCGGGGATGGTCCCTGTGCAGCTCTACCTTCTGCAGCCATGTTTCCTGACTGATGAAGTTTGGGTCCATTGTGCTGCAAGCAAAACACAACCTTCTTGTTGGGAGGCGCAGGAGGGGAGATTTCTAGACTTGCCCCAGCCTTTTCCTTCCTTACAGCCTTGAGAATTCTCTTAATCTAAGGTCCCTTCCCAAAACTATCAGGGAGCACCTTCCTGCTTGAGGGGAGGCACGTGGGGCCTTTCTGTAGCTATTTCCAAATCAGGATAGGGATTTCTTACAGCTTAGCTGGAGACTGTCTGCTTCACGGAGGCCGTGGGTCTGCCTGAGGCGCTGTTTGGTGTCAGGATGAGGAACCTAGAGGGCATCTGGAGCAGTGGTGGACAAAGTCAGGGCAAGCCTGTGCTCCAGAAAGCTGCTCACCTTTTGCAGAGGATGCTAAAGAGAAAAAGATTTATCCCCGAGGAAAAGGAGAGAGTAGATTGTTCTGTTTTCTAAAAGATGGGCTGTAAACTTTCTAGATAAGCCAGTTTCGCCAATGGCAATTAAAAAGTAATTTGTACCATGTTAAGCAGCTAGGCTAGGATTGATCACTGTTATCCCTCCTGGGTGCAGCATCGCTTACAAGGTAACTCATTGGATTTCCTTGAAGCTTCTACCACGTGTCTCTGGAGTCCCTAAGTGGCTGACTTGGCCCCACTGAGGGAACAATGGCTGGACAACGTCCTGATCGTCTGTGTCTGCACGATGTGCTTCTGGACGGTTGAGGGGTTAGGAGCCTATTAAAGTTTATTTTTTTCAGAGCACGAGGTTTGCTGGGACCAGCAAACACAGGCAACCAGATTAAAACAATGCAGTTCTCTAGGCAGAACAAGGCACTTGACCCCTTTGGTTTCCTTTTCCTAGGGGACAGGGCACAGTGCCCATTCCTTGTCCTTAGGTTTGGCACCAAGTGGGTCCCATCCAGGCAGAGAGGTTTGTATCTTTACCCCTGGGTATATCCAGGGAGTGAAAGTAATCCAGACTCGTGGCTGCCTCCTCTTCCTCAGCTCCGCTGCGTTGTTCGTTGTAGCTTGGTGCCAGCATCTCCCTGCCCGCGTTGGGCTCGGCACAGACCCCACTGGGCTCCACCAGGTTTCGGTGCGGTGAGGCTCTGCAGTTTGCAACAGGACACAGATCAGGGATGCCCAGCACAGACCTTTGGTGCCTTTTATCTGGCCTCACCATGTCAGCTCTGCCCTGCTAATGGTTTTGATCTGTAGCCACCCGTTAATATTAATCCTGCTGATGTATTCCCTTTATTCTTTCACAGGTGAAGCACACTTCACTTGGAGTTTTTCTTGTCTCTTTCTTCCTCCTCTTTTAATGATGGTGTAGTTTGGCAGGATGGCTTCTGAGCAAATAAGAAACATCTGTATCCCTGTCCTGCCAGCTGTGTTTCACTGATACAAATGCTGATGGCCAAGAGGTTTTGAACTTAGGTTCAGAGCGACTCCCTTCAGATTGAGACATTCCCGTGAGATGCTTGGTGTGTTACACCTCAGTGCATTTGTCATTTTGTCCTGACCTCCTGCAGGTAAGGGCTTGTCTGTTATTATGTGGGCATTAAGGCAGAAGGGATGAAATAGTCAGAATAATTAAATTATAGAACTTCCTTCTTGTGAAAGCACAGTGCTCTTCAAGCTGGAAGAGCGAGGACTTCCCTGCCCGGTAAGATCCAAGACGAAATCTGTTTGCAGTGAGAGTAAACTACAATCGTAGTAGAAATTGTTAAATTGTCCAGACTGAAGTTTAGAGAACTATTTCCTAACAACCTGAAATTTATTTCCTAGAAGCTGGAATGCTGAAATTACCCTTTTCTTCTGTGGATATGTTGCAAAGCCCTCGGGGAGGGAACGTCTCAAGCTCCTTGGGCGCGTGTAAAGCCACAGTGTGCAGCAGCCCAGCTTCTGGGCACTCGGTGGTGGGCAGAGGGATGGGGACAGGTCTGTGCTTTGTCCCTTGGCTATGGAGTCACCTGAGAAGTGGTGGCAGAGTCCTGCTGCAGTGTCGCCAGCAGAGCTGGTCCCCAGGTGTCCAGGAAGGCTGGACTCAATGTGGCCTTGAGCTCTCCTGCAGTTTTTTCACCTGTGCACGATGAAGCTGCCTGCAGTTTGTCATAAACGTTATCAAGATCTACTGTTTGCGCAAGCAAAATATTAGATGACAAACCCAGTGGTCCTTTGTGGTTTGTTATGATTTCCAAGGTTTCAGGACTGTGTTTAATCTGTTTTTCTGTCTTAATGTTCCATCTCTCCCAACTTCTCATCTCTTCTCTCTGATCTGACTTCATGCCTTGTATTGATTACTCCAGGGAGGAATTTGATCCTTTCTTAGAAAAAAAAAATAATCCATGTCTTATCTCAGTTTTTTTTTTGTCTGAGATTTCTTGATGAGTTTTAATTTGAAGCTGAGGCATTGCCTGAACAGCGTTTTTGTCTGTTTACCTTTCTGAGCAACAGGGACTCTGCTCTGTCTTGTCAACCTTCTGAAGTTAAGATCTATGAACAAATTAGAAGAAAGGTTGCCTTCCCCTTGGGTGCGGCTCTCCAAAGGCAGCTTTGCCATGGATTTGCACAGCCCTGATGCTCTCCTCTGTTATGCAGAAATCCCACTTGTGCCGCTGTTTAAGCCCAGGGCGAACAAGGAGAGGGAGCTCTGTGTGAAAAGGTAGGAACACATCAGAAGGCAAGTGAGGAATGCAGGCTTGACAGCTATGCCTAAGGGTGAAAGTCTTCTGTTAAATAAGTTATGAGCTTGCTTAGGGCAACAAGCCCGTATCAAAGCTTCAGGGATATCGCAAACACTTTGGAGGGGTGAGAAACCCATGGTGAAAAGAGACTCATAGCTTTTGGTGTGCGACCGCACCTGGGCTTCAGGCCAGCACCAGGTTCTTTGGGTGCAGCGGGAGGGAGCGGACCCTGCCTGGCCACCCTCCGCGTGGCCAAAAGTCAATCGCGAGTGATGAGACTCTCCTTGGGCAGCACGCTCCTGGACATTGCAGAGGGGCCACAACCAAGCCCCAAGCCTGCTGGGGTTGTGGAGGGGAAGGTGTTTCTCGTACTGCTTTGGATGTCCTTTTTTAGATGGTACCTTCATCCACTGCGCGTGGGAGGAGCCTACCCCAAGCTGCCATCCCCTCCGTGTATCCACGTCTATAGGCAAGAAGTAAAATTTTTTATTTTTTTCTTTCCCCCGGAGCATGAGAAATTTTTCTAGGAAAGTGAATCCATTTGGAGGAATTTTTACCCCAGTGATTTGTGCTGGAGTAACATCTCAGAGCTTCAGTGCTAGATCAGACACCTGCAGTGAACCAGCGAGACGATTAAGCAGCTGATCCCTGCCTGAGGGCAGACGGGTGGGTGCGTGTTGGAGTGATGCTATTTGTTTATAATGATTTTGGAAAAGGGGGGTTGATGTTTAAGCATGTCGAACATGTGTTAGATGGCTTTAAGAACATTAGTAGATGGTGTTATAGATGGCTATAAACTGCCTGCAAGGATGTCTTTATTGATCTGTTGGACTATGGCAGCTACTCATTTATTAGAATTTCCATTCGTTTAGTCCCATGTAAAGGATTCATAATGTGTCCTCGATATGGATTGTGAAATACGATTTTTTTTTTTTTTTTAATTAAGTATTGTAGAGTTTAAAAAACAAGTCCATTTGGTTTATTCTGGGCAGCTGGTGGTGAAACCACTGGTCAAATATTGAGGAAAATAGCAATTATTCATTGAGCTAGAGGATATAATGTTTGCGACAGTTCGTGTACCTGTAAAGAGACTGATTATGTCTGATGAGACAAAGCCATTGATCGTGTTGGTGGTGAATTTCAGCCCGATTCCATCTGGAAGAAGCAATCAAATCACTTCTCCCTGGGCCCCCTGCGGTGGGGGGGATTAATGCTGCTGATTCAGACCCGTTAGTTTATGTCGTTTCATTTATTTAAAGGTTATTGTTTGATTAAATAAAAATATTGGAGTGCTCATGAGGCTTCGGGAGACGCACAGGGCTTTGATGAGTGAGTTGCTGCAAGGCTGTGAGGTTAAATCATGCAGGGCTCCTTACCCAAAGAGTGTTAAAAGTGAGAGTGAAATTCTCACCCTCTTGCAGGCAAAACTCTCACTTGAGTCTGGCGGGGCAAGACTTTAATGTAATGATTTCTTTATGTGTACTAACCTGTAGCTTACTTTAAAAATCTGCCTTTGAAGGACATACAGCTAATGTTTAATACGGAAAAAAAAAAGTCTTTGTGTAGCACTGGCAATTGTAAGTGTAGAGGATAGCCTAAAGAGAGTTTTTAATCTACTGCTTGCATTGTGAGAGAAGGACACCCCGTTCACTTTACCTTCTGGAGGAACATAATTCAAGCGATGAGAACAACAGGCAAGGAAAAAGCGTATGATTTATTAATTTTTTTTTCCTCCCCCCAAACCTCCTGGAAAATCCTATTGATGACAAAGTTCAGACTGAATCAAGGGATGGAATGATTCATGACTGGAGCAAAATAAATTGCGTCTGAAAATTCAAGACACTGTTTCAACCTCACAAAAGTCATTTCAAATGCCTCTTTTTTGGAAGGATCTGTTCTTATACAAGAAACCTTGACAAGGAAAGGATCTGATGACTATAAAAAACCCTACAAAGAGCCACAACAATTTGCAAAGAGGAAAGTGGCAGAGGCTCTGCACAAGGCTTACTGCACCCATCTGAATTCTTGTCGAGCAGGTTGGTTGTACCTAGCCAGCCAGCCCAGATCAGATTTTTGCAGTCCTTCATTCCTACTTACTCACCTGAAGACGTGTCTCCTGGAGAGCTGGGAATGTCACTTTAGCTGGTTAAGCCCTCTGTCCTGCAAAAAAATGAAGGTGCAAACTCTTCTTGCCACAAGTTGCGTTTTCTCTGCAGGATCTGTGCACATATGGGAATTGAATTACAGGTTTTGAGCTTGAAAGCTTAAAGCTCTTCTCTTTGGAGAGGTGCACCTGGTCTCACCTGAGAATTTGAAAGAGGCTTTTCCTAGAAAACAGCCTTGTCTTGCTTGCATGAGGAAGGGTTAAAGAACAAAAGCATGTAATATTTTTTCTTCTTTCCTGATCAATCTAGTCATCATTATGAGAGAAGGCTTCTGATAGCTTCTCTTTGTCATGTAACATTAATACCATTAAGTCCACTTTGGCAAGGAAATCGACATATAATTAATTTGCAAATCAGGAGAGTGGATGTGATTTTTATACAAAAGAGAAGGTCTTTAACTGCAGGAGGCATCGCTGCAGATGGGACCTCTTCTCTCCTGGGCAGGAATCCCTTCTCAAGCATCCTCCTCCCAGCTCTGATGTCGGGTTTCCCAGTCTGGACTGGTTCCCCCGTGTGCCCCTCTCTGCGCACACCCCTTCAGTGGGTCCCAGTTTGCTGCCAGACGGAAAAGGGACTGCATCAAACAAATAAGAGGGCAAGCAGGTGGGGCAGGGGTGAGGTTAGGAGTGTGCAAGTGCCTTTGCATCTCTGCAGAGCAAGTTGGTTGAGCCAGGTGAAAGCATCTGCTTCCATCCACTGTTCTTTTTTTATAAAGCCTAAGCTCTGTTAGGATTAGTATTATTATTATTATTTTGATGCAGAATACATTAAAAAGGAAAAAAAAAAACCCCAAACCCTATCCGGACTGATTTGTTCCCAGAAAGATGTTTAATTTCATATGTATAATTGAAAGGGGCTAAATATAGCCATATTAATATTTATGGGCCTTATGTTGGAGTCAATACAAGAGTTGCTGTTCAAGGCAATTAAGCTTTACCTTTTTGCATCTAGGATATCAGCGTTCGGAGATGACATTAGTTGTGTGACCTGCATCCAAGAGAGAAAAAACTGAAAGCATGCCATTATCTGTCGAATATGATAGCCGGTATTTAATGCTCTTTGCTGACAGGCAGTTTGTCTCCAGCAAGGGTGATCTCTTCGAAGCAGGACTGCTATCTTAATAGGGAGCAAATCAAAGAAATCGCTAGGCTCCGTGGATGCAGGAGAAATACCCCCACAGTCGATGCTGTGTTTTGGGAGGAACCGAGCAACTAGACTGTCTCGTGGTATCAACAAGCAGGCTCTGCCACATCAGTAGCTGCTGGGGATGAAGGGGGAAATTATTTTGGTGACACTTCATGGACTCCTTTCGTCTTCATATCACCTCCACCCTGGAGCTGGGGCATAGGAAACGCAACCCTCGTTAGCTCGTGCGTGGAAGCTGGCAGGGCAGGGAGGGCTGTTTGCACCCTGTCCCTGGGCTCGGGCGATCTGTAAGTGTCTGCAGGGCTAGTCACAACCTTCATGTCATTAAAGCACTGGGAAAGCAAATCCTGGCCAGAGATCTGAGCTGCTGTAGGGAGCGTGTGCGCCGGGGAATTAGGTCGAGGCTGTAACGATGAAAACAAGTCAGTCTGTGTTAATAACAAAGGCAAAATGATGATGCGCTTGATTTCTGAAGCACTGCCTTTCAGGAGAAGGGTATCACTAGGATAACACGACGAGAGTCCTGGCAGTGGTTGAATTGCCCTGCATTGCCGCTTTTTGGAAGCTGCAGCTCTTCACTGCTCCAGTTAACAAAGAAGCTGTTAGACGCTGTAAAATCTCTCACTGATAAGGACTGTCTGAATCCTGCCTTTCTACTAAATTTGATCAATGTGTCAGATTTTTCCTTTCTTCTGTCTGGGACTCTTAATAACTGCCTTTGAGAAGGAGGACTGCAGTCAGGAGCCTCAGCCTCGGAGTGAGGGGTTCACCTGCCCTCCCCAGGGCAGATGCTCACAGCTGGGGCTGCAGGTGGAGGTTGTCCTCCTCGGTGCTCATCCCTTCTCCTAGGACTCCCTTCTCCTAGGATGTGTGCGCCCCACAAATTCTGCAGCTTTGCGTGGGTGTGTTTTGGTTCTTTTGCGGGTGCATTTTATATTTTGGTGGCTGGAAGCCTTTTAACCCCCTTCGATAAGCATCAGGGGGATGCGTTTCCTGATGGCTTTCATTAGTTTTTTGCTGTTGGAGCTCAATAGCTGCTTAAACAGGGAGGGAAAAGCAGAAATTGAGTGGCACACCCACGGAGGTAGAAACAGTGGGCGCACTCTTAGGGGTTGGAAATGAGTTTTCAGCTCCAAACAGCCCTTGTGAATTCAGCCTTGGCTCTGGAGATTTGCACGAGGTGATGCTGACCCCAGCAGACTGGTATTTCCAATTACAGATAACAATATCCTTGCCAAAAGGTGTTGGCTTGATAGCAAAGGACTGTGCCTTGATGTGCCCAAGAGTGAGCCAGCGCAGGGCTGAGTGTCCCCTCGCTTCTGCTCCTGAACAAGGGCAAGCCAAGCTATATATTAAGGAGCAAGGAAATTGCACCAGTTAAATTAAAAAAACTCATTTAGCTAAAGCACAAGCCCCTATGAATATTTATCTGATGTTATGGAAGCACGTGGACTCCCACCTACTTTATTAAATTGATTTTCAATAAAAATGCCAGTGGAAAACGTTTGATGAATGGCTGGTGGGACGGTACAATTAATGTGAAGTCTGGAGTCAGCAAGAAGTGTCCCCTGAGCCCGTGTGTCCCTGCCACGCTGAGAAAATGTTTCTAAACTTCTCTGAGGGACAACAGGGCTGTTTATCCGTGTGATTTCCACAGTGGGCTGAGCAGGAGCTGCTGGTTTGCTGGCGCGTGGCTTTGCTGAGAGCCCATGTCCTGACCTTGAAGCTGGTGCCTGGCTTTTGCTCCCAGTGCTCTGCTACATGCGGGAATTAAGCACCGCAGTGCGCTTCAGCGATCCTGTTGGCTTGGAGTGAGGCTCTCTGGGCCTTTGCATTTAAAACGTGCCTGGGATTAGCTCTGTCAGCCTCCGGATCCGCTCAGCTCCTACCGATTTACCTGCTCGGATTTGTCTCCTGAAGGAAGGCAACGTTACAGCTCTATTAGAGATCTCCGGCGTGGTTTCCCGCTGGGACCCCCGCCAGGGCTCTCTTTTCCAAATGAGCTGTTTGGGAGCTCGGGTGGGAGATGCTGAGCGTGGTGCGGGAGGGTCGAAGGCATTTGGGTACCCAGGGAGCCTGGAAACCTCCCTGCGGAATGAGGGGGCTCCCCGCGGGGTTGGGGGCCGCCCACGCAGCTTGAAATAGAAACTCCCCCCTGGGGTCTCGGGGAAAAAAAATCTCTGGAAGCTGCTGTGTGGGAGGGATGTTGCCTCTCACTTTCTCTGCAGGAGGTTTCTGAGACAGGGGAGTAGATGTTAGGTGTGATAGTTAGTTAAGGACAGTGAGGGAGTGGGGGGCGGGTGGGTGGCAGCACATTAGGTGGGGAGGTGGGTCTGTCTCAGCATCCCATGGAGCTCAGAGAGGTACCAGGAGGCCAGGAACCGCTGCAACGGGGATGCTCGAGTGGCACCAGGTAATCAAGACCTGGGGCACAAAACCTTCCTCCCGGCCAGCGTGGGAGCCCCATGCCCTGGGCAGCAGGATCAGTGCCCTGATGTGCCCACTGAGCCCTCGAGGTGCCCAGCGAGGTGCAGGGAGAGCAGCCAGGCCCAGAAATGGTGCAGATGCTCCTGATGTTGCCCTCCGAGGCTCCTGTGGTGGTCTCAATTTTGCAGTATTTTGGGGGTTTCTCTGCATACAAGTGTATAAAGAGGCGCACGATGGCTTTCTGCCTGCAGGAGAAGAGGGGATCCCTGGGCAGGCAGTGAGCAGGGGTCAATATTTTCAGTATGTGCTGAATTGGTTGGGCACTCCCTTGTTGCCTGGGCATGGGCAAGAGTTCTGGGACAGAAAGAAATAAAAAAAAAATAAAAAAAGGAGAGCAGATGCTGGCTAATATGTATGTGGCATAAAAAGAGAGGAGAGTTCTGGTTGAAAGCAGAAGCTGAGAAAAGGCAGATTGGCAGCCAGCATATTTCTGGAGACAGCTTTCCCCTCTGTAGGCTGTGAGTCGCCTAAGAAACGTGTCAATAAAACACTCTCGCATGCACTGTCTCTAATAAATATATGTTTAAGAGAGACATTTCTTCCAAACTTCTGCTAGGAGATGTCTAATTCTGAAGGGATGGCATGAAAAATGACATCTCCAATGGAAGCAGCGCGTTGCCATGGGAACTGGAACGCTCTTGTCACTAAAACAAGAAAACATTCTCCCCAGCAAAGGAAATTAAAAATTGCATCTGGAGGCATCTGCCCTCTGCTTGTCTCTGAGGGGAGTATCAGAGCGTTCTGTAGCCTGTCGTAATCCACAGAGTGGGCAGAGCTGAAAATGCGGTATTTGTCGCTGGGTTTTTGTGAGCAACCGTGATAAAAAAGCCTTTCCTGTCCGCGGGACAGACAGTGCTCGTGTCGGAACAGGGCTGGGGAGGGGAAGATTTAGAGCCGTAACGGAATTTCCTCAGAAACGGTTTTGCTCGCTTGGGGATAAAACAACAGCCCAAGCTCACAAATAAGCCCGTCTCGCCGCATGGGGATCTCGCCGAGGCTCCAGGGGTTTGCTGGCCCCGCTTGCCAGCCGGGGGCTTCCCTGGGAGGCACGGGGAAGCCGGGCGCGAGGGGATGTGATGGAGGGGCCACGCTGGGTGTTTGGGGATTTATCTTGCGCTTCAGACTCTCTCCTTTTATCCTGGCAAGTCTGGGATGGCAAACACAGGAAGAATTCTTGCCATGTGGCCATTGCTGCCGCCTGATGCGTTGAGCCCGGGTGATGAGGAGAGCTTGTGGTGCTGTACGACAGGGCTCCAGCATCAGAGGAAATGCTAAATTGACCGGTACAGGGAAACATGAATTAAATGAGTTTATTTTAACGATGCATTGGTATTGCTGCAAACTAAATGCAGCGGCCGTGCTGCCCAGTGACCTGTGCGTGACAGGGGAGAGACAGCTCGGTGGAGACCCTGGCTCTGCCCACAGCTCAGCAGTCACACGGGCAAAGGGTGCATAAGGAAGGGAAAGATTTGGTCTGCACTGCCCTGGGTGTGGTGGTGAAGGATGCCAGAAGCGTCACTGGGGGCATGCTGTCGCAGGAGCTGATTAAGTTCTCTTGCTGAAGGAAACACCAGCCAGGAGCCAACAGATAAGGGAACCGGAGTGCAAATTACTGTGTTGCTCCCTGCTATGTCTGTCTTGTATCTTCCTCTCAGTACCTGGCATTGGTCTCAGGGGACAGGCTTGAGAATTAAACGGACTTTTCCTCTCAGCAAACCCCAGAAACCACTTTCTTTTTCTTTTTTACTTTTTTTTTTTGCTACAGTCCATCATGTGGCCTGGCAACCCTCAGCCTGCAGAGAAGCCTTGAACGAGATCTAGCCAGAGGCGTGGGAAGGCAGTGGCAGGGCTAAAAGGCAAATGGGGAAATGTTGGTGCAGCAGAGCTGTGTTGCACACTCAGTGCCATAGAGCAAATCAGCAGCAATGGTGGGGCTGGAGCTCAGAGCTCAGCCTGCAAACCTCACGTACTCGCTTGAGACCTCTCCCTCTGCAATGACATAAAATTAATGCCATGCAGTGTGTAGCTTATTTGTTTTTTCTTACATTTCCCTGCTTTCTTTCTGGCTTTCCAACCTTCCCAGTTGTTTTCTGTGTGTCAATGATTATCAGGTTAGCAGTCGCAGTTTTGTATTTCAGTTTTGTGCATAGCTTTTTCCTGGAGATCTGCCTTTGATGAATTACATAGCTCAATAATTGCTTTACACGCGCTCAGGATCTTACCAGCACTGATCTGTAAGACTTTGCAGCTCCTCTTCCAGCATGTGACTGGCCTGTGTTAGGAGGTGGTGGTTTCTGTTAAACTAAGACTTGATGAGAATGAGTTAACAAAAGGGGTCAGTGTTGTCAGGGAAGGCAGTAAGACAGTCTGAAAGCCACCTGATGGAGAAGCTTCAGACATGCACCATGTCCATGCAGGTTCTGGGTAAGCCTGATCTAATTCTTGACTCTCCCAACTGAGCTCTACACGTGTGAAGGGATATTGCAAATACAGCAGCCTGGTGGCTGCTGTGTTCTGGTGCCTTATCTCTCGTGTATGTGCGACTTCAGCCACCACACCAGGGCACAGGAGCTGCTGCAGTTTTACCCCAAGGGTGCTCAACGAGAGCATCGTCACTGAGCCCTAAAGAGGGAAGTTAACTCAAGGTGAGGTTAGGAAGACAAGCCCAAAACAAAACACAGGTGTTTTGCAAGTAACATGGAGGGGTCTGCCTAACTCTGAGGTACCTGTCTGGCATTTTTTACCTCGCCTCGTTGGTCCCTCCAGTGTGCACAGCCTTAGAACGGTGGTCAGCAAAATTCTCCTGGCTTTGGCTTTGTTAGGGCCACAGCCTCATGTACCAGCCGGCAACATGGTGGTGT
>NW_009734785.1:42065-73795 GCF_000703405.1 Apaloderma vittatum | reverse complement strand
GGCTCGTTCCCTCTCAACTGGGACCGGCAGGGATTCCCTTCCCTGGCCGCCTATGGCTTAGGCATCAAGGACAGACTTTAATACTGAACATGTTAAATTATGCATGCTAATTTATATTCACACATTCATTCGCATTGTATTTATAATATATAACAAACATGTTTATGTAGCATCTCTCTTCCATTACCACAGGGTCTCAAAGCACTGTAGAACCTCTAAAAGCATGCTCATACATGCATATTCCTCCTCTGTCTTCATGGCAGCTGAGGGTGTCCTAAGTTCTTAAAATAGTAACTACAGTAGCTTTGTTCACTCCGTCTTTTCTGTCTGAAGCAAAAATAGCACAGCTAATTTGTAGTCTCTGTTTGTAGTCTGTATGTGTGAGAATGAGGGGTGTGTGTAAAGCCTCCATGACTGCACATCCTCTGGCAGCTGCTCCTTCTGACTCTCTCTTCTATCTGACTCCCTCTACTATTCTGCCTGGACTTTATCAGCAACTTGCACCACATCCTGATTCTACCCTCTGGATGTTTATATTCTGTCACTTAATGCAGTAATAGGAATACTGTGCATGCCTGCACAGGGCAATGAGGGAAAGCTAAATTAAACTGCGTGAGCCAAATGCGTAGTTCTCCTGAGTCTTGCAGTAGGTTTTTTTTTGCCTGGGCTCCTAATGGGGTAAGGCTGATCACGTCTTTCTTTGCACCTTTTGTCTTCTAAAAGCTTTTGAGCCTGTTGGCTGGTCTGAACAAAACCTGACAGAAAGGTAGATATCGCCACGATTTTAAGTCCCTGCAAGATTTGTGGAATTATGTGGCTGAGTGGAAAAAGACCCAAAGTGGAGAGAGGTAACTGGGTGGGATCAACTGGTGTTAGGCATCAGAAAAACAGGCAGGAAAAGCTGATCTGCAGGAAAGCAGGGTTTGTTGGCTCCACTACTGGTACAGCAGCATCTCTCCTAGTTGTTCTGCTGGGTAGAGCTCTAACCTGCATTCTCCACTCTTGGTAAACGTGAGAAAAAGCCTTTCTTCAGCATGGGAGGGTATGAAATCTCTATAGCACCTTCCACAGCAATGCGTGGACTTACCACACCCAGTATTCCTAGAGCCATCTTATCTGTCATGTCTTGAGACCATGCTCTGTGCAGGGAGTTCAGACCTGAAAGCTGGGCTACCCTGTGCTATTATTCACATGGAAGTGCAAGGGAAGGAGGGAGTGCAGTTTCTCGCCCAAAAGGTACAAGTAGATGCCCTGTGTGCCGCTTGGTGCCAGGCTGGGATGTTGGCTACCTGCTCACTTGGAAGCAAGGAGGAACAAGATGTGCTCGACTCCTCTGCTTTCAGCAGTAATTATGCCTTCATCCAAACTCCATAGCCAACGTGTTACATAGGTGTGAAGAGAGCTCAGACCTGTGTCGGAGCCATGAGCACACGCATAGCACACGTGGAGACTGTTTAGGGGTTTCTCTTCCAAGAATTGAGCTGATCTTCCCTACGTAACCTAAGGAGCTTGCTCCCCGAGTGACTTGTGCCCTAGGGGTCACCTGGGAATTAGACATCCACGTAGGAGTTAACAGTGTGCCATAAATCCTAGACAAGCCATGCTCAGATGGTAACTGGGTCACTTCATGGTCCTGCATCTCGTTCCTGCAGAGGACACTGGATGCAGACGTGTTAGAAAGCTGCGTATGCAGCATGCTGTGTGAGACAGGGGATAAATCTCTCCATTGCATCAGCTCCCCCCTAGTCCTGTGGAGGGAGCCAGGGCAGCAGGCTGTGTCTTTGAGGGATATGACAGGCATCATCTTACTTCATCTGGGCTGAAAAATGAAGCGCACATAATTGTAGACCGTGCTGATCTCTCTCATCATGTGCAAGTGGTTTCGCTGTCAGCTCAAGAGAGCCCCTGAAATTCCTTTCAACTTCTTGCCCCCCCTATGCTGAAATATCCGAATTGGGGGGAGAAGGAAGAGAGAAGCGGCTGGAAGTGACACCACATGCGTATCTGTGTTTACAGATTTGATGCCTTCTCTCTAGTCTCGCTGGAGGATGTGCAATTGTAGACACTGATGCGCCATCACACCAGAGAGAAGATAGTGATTAATCACCACCTCTCACAGAGCAGAACTTGGGAACTGGCTGTGCAGCAAACGCTGGCAGTCCCAGGGGATGTGAGCGGCAGCGGTGGGTGATAAGCCAACCCTTGTGAAAAGATGCCCAGGAGGAGAAGGACAGGCTTGATGCTTTCACGGAGAGCAGCAGGTAGCCTTGTTCCCTGCGTGGCTGTGATGCCTTTCTGCTTGTATCTCTGCAGAAGTCACTGGGAGGGTAACTGAGAGGGTCAGATCTGTTACACAGACTGAAATACTTCAGCTTTACAAGTGAGAGCTGGCGACCACTTCTGGAAGCAAACAAAGAGCCGAGCAAAACTGCGTTAGACAGATAGTTTGTGACACGTGGGCAGAGCTAGATCGAGATCTGATCCAAAGGTCTCACTGGCAGTCCCTCGCAGGCTTTTGCTCACCCTTGCTTTTACTGAGATAAGATATTTCTTCCAGACATTTATATTGTTTCTTTCCTTACCGCGTGGTTTATTCTGCGGAATACAAATTTCCCAGGGCTCAGTCCTTGGCTGACCCCACTTTGCAGTGGGTGAGCGTCCTGTCGTCTTTAACCGCGTTGTCCCAGGTGGGAGCATGAGGCTAAGGCCAGCCTTCATCCATGGGACCTGGTCATCCTCATCTCTGAGCTACCTAGAGACAGGCAGAATCCATCAGAGGGCGTCGAGTCTGGGTGGGCTGACCTACCTCTGGGATTACCCTCCCCCCAATAGACGAAATGGGGCTGGCGGGGCCTCTCTGTTGTGTCTTGATGCTTCTGCCCAAGTGAGTTTTCCTGGAGACATGTTGATGTTTTAGGTAGTTCAGGGAACCTGCTACCATTGTTAGCTCTGTCTGGGCCAGCTGCCAGCCCTCCTGGTGACACTTTTGGCCATGATCACTGCCATTCAGCATTGACTTCTGCAGGCTGCGTGGTGTGCTACCAAAAGCCTTTACTTCTTACTGATTTTAACTGTTTCAATTCTGTATAATTCCATATATGGGGGCCTTTACAACTTCTTGTGTAAGGAAGTCCCTAACAGGACTGAGACACCCCACGTATTTTCTGATTCCTTATCCTTCTAAGAAGAACACGCGCAGGCTGTGTCCACTTTCAGGAAAGATGTCTGGGCTGAGCTTCTCAAACCCAGGTGAAAACATCTGGCTTTTTGCTTCTGAACAAGTAATTTCACGTTCAAGGATGCTAAAGCACTAAAACAGCCAAGCAACATTTAAAAATAAATATTTTTACTTTAAGACTGGGAGTCTGAAGAGGTTGACTATGACCTCTCTATGTGTTGCATAAGATCCTCAAGTCAAAATCAATAGACGAGAGAAAGGGGCAGGGCTGAGGGCTGCCCAGATTTCTCTATGCTCCATTTTGCAGATGCTGGAGGAAATGCCAGCACCTTCCCAGTTCTGTGCCATCTCTGCTCCCCATCCATCTCCTAACCCGTGCACAGCTTACTTGGTGTTAAAGCATCCCAGGTGCAGTAGGGATGTTTGTGGTCCTGACCTTAGCAATAGCTCGTGCTGCTTCGTGGGCTTTGTGAGTGGCAGGAGCTCCATCAGTCTGTGTCCTTGGAGTCAGCTTTATCCCCTGGCTGGGCTGGACAAGCCTAGGAGGCATTAACAGCACTGCAGTCAGTGATGTTCACGGAAATGTTTCCTTCTGTGCTGCTGTTGCTGAGCTCCGCAGCAAAACTTGCGAGAAGAGCGCCTCTAACGTAAGAGCGTCTCTAACGTGTGTGGGAGAGCCTTGTTTGCCCCGCAGCAGCAGCAAAGTCTCCATCAGGGATTTCTTGTGTGTAGTTGGTGATGTTAGAAGATGTCATGGCTCTGTTTCTGTGGCTCTTGCAAGGGAGGTTGTGGGAAGAGGCAGCGCTACCCTCTCCCCTTGGGCACCTGCCCCTCTGTTTGTGCTTCCCTGTCCTCTCCCAGTACTGGCATGGCAGTCCCAAGGGCAAAGTTACAGAGAGGGTACCCCATGCCACATCATCCAGAGATGCACCCTTCCTTCTTCAATGCCTCTCCTTACTGAAAGGAGACGCAACTCCTACTTCCCAGAACAAGGCAGCATCAAAGGTTAAAAGACCACCCCAAAAAACAAGGTAGGAACCAGCAAAGGCAGCAACCCTAGTGTGATGGGACTGAAGCTGTCAAAGTGGGAGGAGGGACCTGAGGATGGAGTTTCTGGCTGGGTACTGCCACGTGCCACCTCTGAAGGCAAAGGCTGCCCTGGATTGTGGTGCATCTTGGCTCTGGTGGGCTCATGAGCCTTGTAGCAAAGGTCTCTTTTGTTCCAGGGGCTAAAATTGGAAGGAAGATTAAATCCCCCCTCCCAGTGAGAGGCTGAGAAAATGAAGACTGAAGTGCCCAAAAAGCTTATGTGTGCAGCTGCAAAAATTATCTTCTGCTGCTTATTAATTAGCATGGCAAGGATTTGTGAGAAGGCATGAGGTGGAAGCTGGTAGTAAAAAACCAAATTCCTGCATTTCCCTTCCCAGGATGCTGGGTTAGCTGCAAAGCACCATCCTCACAAGTGTGCTTGCTTTGGGTTACGTGACAAGGGAGAGAGCTACGCAGCATCCCTTCTTTCTCCATGGTGACAGTGCCCTCACTGCAGGCTGGTGAGAGTCCTTCCCAAAGGATTTTGTGTATTTGAGGGGGGACTGGCCAGGGAGAGGATCAGTGAATAAGGGGACCTCATCAAGCAGAGAAACTCTTGAGCTGAGCGTAAATGTGGTTGCAGTCTAGGAGGGTGTTAAGGGGCATTATCAACTTGTTACTGCGCTTTTTACCTTGTTACCATGGTTGAGATGAGACTTTGGGCTGGCTGGAGTCCAGAGCAGTTCATCTCCCAGAAACATCTACCTCCAGGAGCTGGCCTGGAGCAGGTTGAGGGTTTCTACCCCTGGGTGCAGAAAAGCCTAAATAGCATTGTCCTCCTTTCTAGTCTCAGCCATGCCATGGCACACAGAAGCACTGGTACAGATGGGCTTATCCCCTCCGAGCATCCTTAGCTCCCAGCACAGCCCTGGGACAGAGCTGGAGCGCTGCCATGCAGAGCACAGCCTCGAGGAGGTCCCCATCCAGCTTATCTCTGAGATAAGGCTGTGCAGACCTCCCTGACGTCAGCGCAGCAGCCAGGAATCCCCCGCACGAAGCCGCAAGTGGCTTTGCCCCTGTTTTTTTGTAGCTCCACATCGTCTGGGAGCTTCCAGCTCTTGGATGCAGGCGCGTCTTTTCCGCTCGCTGGCGGCACAGCCGCTGGGAACCCCCCGCCTGGGAAACAGGACCGCGCTCAGAGCATCCGCAAACCTCAAGAGCTGAAACGCAACCGGCCGAGATTCTTAACCAAAAGGCACTTGATGAGTGCAGCGGGACGTTTAATAAGAGCCTCCTCAGCCCCTTGTGCCCCCTCTGCCTCCCACAACCGGTTGTAGAGGCAACCCTGCGATCGACAGCCAGCGAAGGGAGAGGCGAGGCAGCGTCATTTGTATTCCAGCTCTGCTGCTGCTCCTAGTGTTTCCAAGAAGCAAGTAAAAATAGCACTCCGTCATTTTGTAAATAATAGCTATCTCCTCGCAGGGCCCAGGGAGTCACGAGCGCTTCAAAAGGGAGGTTGCGGGAAGGGGGAGATCTGCCTCGAGAGAAGATGGGACATGGGGACTTGGCGCTGGGGAGACAGGGGAGCTGGGGTGAAATGGGAACCCCGAAGCATCTCAGCAGCAGCCGTTGCTGCTTTACGCCTTCTGCACGCCCAGGGGAGGTGACTGACCCTGCTGGCACAGGGGTCAGGGTGGCAGGATCTGGCCCTCCACGCAGAGCTAATAGGGATGTTTATCGCCTGCGCAAATAGCTAGATCTGGAGGAGCAAATTCTTGGAGAAGGAGAGGGGTAGCTTTTAAAGAGCAGGCAGGTGTAGGGAGTGCCATGGTAACACCGTGGGAAGGGATGTTACAGCTTTTATTTTACATTTGCATTGCAGATCTGCCCAGCTGTGGGGGATTTCTGGAGGCAGCATTGCCTGGCAGGCAGGGAGGGGACTTTGTACCATATAGGGGAAGGGGTTGACTCTAATCAGCCTGCAGCACCTTGTTCCTGCTCACACAATTGCTCCTAGAAGCACGGTTTGGGAATAAACTAAGCCTATAAATGGGAAAAGCCCCCAGACAAGGGAATGAGCCTCAGACAAATGCCTTGGGAACATGGCATGCCACTCGGGTCTCTAAATTCTGCCTGTGTTTGAACACTGAACCTGAAAATCGCTTCCTCTTCTAGTCTTGTGACTGCTTTGGGATCTTTTTTTGCTTTCCAAGTCTCCCTGGGCAGCAGCTTGGGGCACAGTGAGGCTCAGCAACGTGGCCAGAGGTGTTTGTGCAGCCTGCCCAGAGTGATACCCAGCCCCACGCTGGGCAGGGATGCACCAGCCCGTGCCCTTCCCTAGGGCAGCTGGAGCTGGGCTCTGGTCCTTGCCCTGCTCCTGACTCCTGCCTGAACCAAGTCCCTCATTTTTTTCTATTTTCTCAACTATAAAACAGAACTGACAGAGTCTGCCTGCCTCCCCAGCAGGCTTGAAGGCTCAACTTACTTTGAGTCACAGGGAAGGATGATGCTAGGAAAGGAAAAATGCCATTTAATGTTGTGCAACAGGTCTCAGGAAAGTGCCTAATCCTCCACAGTACAGTCCCTAATTCTAAAATCTTTGGTGAGAACCAGGCAAGATAGTCAAGCTGCAGCGTGAGTGTGTCTGGACTGAGAAAGAATTTCCCTTTCATGTCTCTGAGCAGAGGCAGGAGAGGCTCCTCTCTCAGCTTTCTCTTGCTGCAAAAGTAGAAGCAGTTTTTTCTTGTTGAGGCTCAGGGTGGGTAGATGTGAGGGTAGGCAGTGGGGTGGCTGGCTGAGTAGCTCCTGATTTCTCTGGAGAAGCTCTTTCCACCGCAGAGCGATGAGCTTGGGCAGACCTGCAAAGCAGTGCAGGTGCTCTTGGTCTGCAGGATCACGAAGGAAGCAAATCTCTGAGGCTGGAGCTCACTCTGTTCTGCTGGTGTTTTACTTATCTCTGGATTTCCCAGCTCTGCTGAAATCCCTGCTTGTGTAGCAATGATTTAATTTCAGAAATCCCTCCAGATCTCAGCCAAATCCTGCCCTTAGGAGCACATATTAACAGGGAAAGTTCAGTCTGGCTTTTGCCATGAAAGGTGCAGGCAGCCCGGTTGTTTTATGTTCTGGGGGACATGAATAAGCCAGCCCCCAAGCCAGCTCATCCCTGCACTGGCTGCTGCCTTGCAGACCAAAGGGGTCCCACTGAGGTCGGTGGGTTTGATGACCTGGCTCAAAGGGTACGTCTGCAACCTGGAAATGAAGAGTCTGCTTCAGACCTGGGCTGTAATTAATTAATACCATTAATAAATTATCAGTATTAATAAATCAATAGCGTTTATTAATGCTATTATCTGTTGTTGAGTTTGCTGGCTGATTGAAGGGGCGGGAAGGGGTGTCTGGAGTTTTATGGCAGTCAGGTTACAGCATGGTAAGGACATAAAGGACGACATAAAAATAACAGGATCATATCAAAAGGTGTCCAAAACCAGTTCTGCATTTTTACCGCTGCGTTGCTTCCCGAATCCTTTCCCTCATGCTTGGACTCAGAGGATCCCATTGTAAAGCCTGGGTCCTTTCCTGGATCCCTGCCCTCTGCCTCCTCAGATGCAGGCGACGATTCCTTCTGTACTTTACAAGGACTGGCTTCACTGGCTGCTGCGCATCCTGATCTGGTAACCACGGGTGTAAATTATTATCTTGGGCAAACTGAATGCTCAGGAGGGGAGGGGAAAGAGAGTTTGTGTATTCTCTAAAACATAATTAGCTTTCTCTCACTGCATGTGTTAGCAGAAAGAGCCTCGCTTCACTAAATGTTCTCCTTTGCTGTGTATCTCATTTTAGGGCTTGTTTGCAGGGAGACGGAGAGAATACCCTGAGTGTTTCAGTCTTACAGAAGTAGCTCGTTTTCTTCAGGATGGTGCTTTGTTGGTTTGTGGGTGTTTCAGAAAGTGTACTGCATACATATTTCTCTTTAACCTTCTTTTTATCGCATCAAGACGAGATCAAGGGTTACTTATATAGCACAATAATATCAGCCACGGGCTGCATCAGAAGCTTTCCAGCCATAATAACTAAAGACATGTATACGTATATTTTAGCCATTAAGGAGAAAACCCTGCCAGAATGCATTATCTTATTTTTTGGTACTAAACTTTGAAGCACAAAACTAAGCTTCCTAGCACTGCAAAATAACTGTCAGGGGACAGAAGGATTTCCATAAGTGAATTGAGCAACGGGCCATCCAGGCTACTTGCGAAGCTGCTGCAGTGGCCAAAATGAGGCACTACGCATAAAACGTGAATTCTGGGGCTCTCAGTTGGTTCTTTCACTGGGAAAGCAGCTCTGAGCCAGCTAATGCCATGCAAAAGGAGCACAATGGCGTGATCTAGCCCCAAAGTGGTGAGGATTTATGGCAACATAGTGCTGAACTCAGGGCCCCTCATCCATCATTTTTTTTTTTCAGTACAACCCAGCGGGCAGAGCGTAGGGGCTGTGAATCTGGCAAATCACCGCGCCTCGATTTCGCTGCAAAATGGGGCAGCAGCAGCAGAGATTTCAATTAGGAAACACGCCAAAATCCTAGCGAAGTCAAGCACGAGAGCTGCGCTTGCCGTTCGGCACGTGCTGGTGGCCGCGTTGTGCAAAGCGCTTCGGTTTGTCTTGACCTGGAGGTGTGGGATTAAGATTGCCCCCAGGTTTTTTTAGCACTCGGGGCGGGAACCCAAGCTCCGTGGTTTTGCTGGGGCAGTGGGGTTGCTGCTCAGCATCCACGAGGGCGGCTCGGCCCAGGATGCAGGGGAGCGTGTGATGCAGACGAGCCGCAGCTTCGCTAGAGCAGCTGCTCGCCAGGAGCAAGGCACTTAGGAGAACAGCAAACACGATGGCAGCAAAAGGCAATCAGAGTATTGATTCTTTTTACATACAGAGAAGCCTGAAGCTGTAACAAGCCCAGGGTTTCCTAAAACTGGCGGTGCTTCGCTAAGCTGTTTGTCAGGCTGGGAGACACAAAGGGATTTCAGATTAAAAGGGAGTTTCAAAGCGTCAGGGCTTGCCTCTATTGAAAACGTGAGGCTCTGTACCACATTATGTACCATGTAGCTGCATACATTTTGTAAATACGCAGTGTCTGGCTGTGAGGGACACGTTCATCCTCGGTGTGAGTGTGGAAAGCAGCGGAGCTACATCAGAGATGAATTTTCCCAATTACGAATGATAAAATCAGCCGATGTTCAGGGCACAGCAGAAAGCGCGATGTCGGCTTGCTGAGGGCTCACCAGGGAGGCGCCAGGCAGGAGAAAACCCCATGTAACAAGCAAATTCAGTTTTCTAATTGCTTTTTTTCCTCTTTTTTTATTTTTTATTTCCATCCTAGACAGCGTAACTGAAGTCAAGACAGACATTTACGTGACAAGTTTTGGCCCTGTCTCGGACACAGATATGGTAGGTGCCACTGGTGGTCGCCTCACGGGGAGGGGTGGATGGGATGCAGATGTGTCCCAACCTGGGCAAAATTTTCCTAAATGACAAGAAAACGAGAAACCACCCCAGTTTAACCATCCTGGGCACCAAAGAACCTCATCATCTTCTCACAGGCCAGGGACAGCTCATTGCAGGGGATAGACAAGGGCTGTTTCTTGGGTGGGATTGAGGTTTTAGAAACCCGTTGATAATGCAGCCTCAGAGGGTCAGTGCCTTTGTGCTGCTCAAGCATGCTGCAGCCTTCGGGGTCTTTTCGGCAAGTGCAACCTAATGAAACGGGGAGGTCTGCCCACGGGAGCAAGACCCGTACGTAGCATGCTCCACTCATTAGATGCCTCAACAAATGCCTTCCCTGCAGCCACCTTTCCTTGACCTGACCCTGTGTGGAGGAAGAATGGTGCTCCCTGGGACGAGGGGAGGATGCCAGAATGTGGCCGGTTTTGGTGGCAGCACCAGAAGAGAACGTTTCACTCTCAAACGCTCCTCAGTGCTTAAAAAGAAGAGAGGCAAAAAAAGAAAAAAAAAAAAAAGAGTGAACTGATAGCAATATTTTGACATGTTCAGGGAAAATTATTAATGAAAAGGCCTGAGGTCTGAATTTAGGCTTGTATTCCCACAACAGTTTGTCTTCTAATTAAAACAGGACTGTGGAGCATAATTAATAGTGAGCTTTCTCGACAGTGTTCATTGCAGCTCATATTCCACATGCGCCCAGGCACACAGAGGAGAGTTGGCCGTTGATGGTCGAGCTGCTCAACTTTTCAAGGGTGCCACGTGAGGACGGTCGTGCATTCAGCACCGAGACCCTCCTGTGCACTCAGTCTAAGAGGTGACCTCGTGGTAGCACAGCCCAGGCCAGCGGTGGGCAATCTTGGGAGCCCACTTTGGGAGAGGAGGCAGGCATTGCTCTCACCAGCTAGCTCAGACACAAGCAACATCTCGAGATCCTCCGGAGCTGGAAGGGTTTCATTTGCTGTGCTGACATGGCCATGAACATCTCTTCAGCTGCCTCACTGACAGTCCTGTGCTAGCCAGCAGTTAGGGCAGAAGAGGATCTCTGTGTTCTGTGGAGGTGCCAGCCCCAACTCACAACCCCACGTTGCTTTGGAAAGACCACTCCCCTCCAAGGTTAGAAGTTAACTTGATGTCAGCGTAGCCAAGAGCATGAATCCCATCCGAGTTCTCTCTCTATCTCTCTTGCTTTCCTACCTCAGCGGAGACCCATAATATATTCAGCAATCTTAGCCCTTGGGGAGTATCTGATAATTACTTCCAAGGTGGAGCGTATTTGATTAAGGGAGTGTGTGTAATGAACTGTGAAGAAGAAATATGAGGTGTTGAAAAGAGGAAGGTATTCTCCTCGATGTGATTTGACAAAATGAATTTAAAATTAGGAAGGCAGTTAGAGAATAATAAATTATTTCCCCTTCGTGCGGCTTGATCCCGTGTATTTTAGAAAGGCAGAGCAAATGCGTTTCAGCGTGCCGCTCCGGTGCTAAAACGCACTCGGGAATGCGAGAGAGAAAGCCCATCTCCTCGGGAAGCGTGGGGAGAGCCTGCATCTTCTACCGGTGCTTCCTTTTCATCTCGGGAGCGGGGATGTCCCTCCTTCGCCGCTCGCATCTGCCTGGTGATCTCCCTCCCGTCCCTCCCACAGCCATCGCTCATTGCGATGGAAAGCCGCTCCTCTGCATCTTGATGCAGATAGAGACTGTAATTATGATGATGGAGGAGAGGCAGGTAAAGCTGCTGTGGAGAAGCAGCTGGCTAAGAAGCGTGGAGGAGGACGTATAGACCTTTTCTCCGAGATGCTCCAAGGGACTTCTAATCTCTCTTTCAGTTGGATTTGGAAAGCAGAGCATGATAGGACCTGACGGATGCCCGAATCTCTGGTAGTGAGCTCTTGCAGCTTTGTTCAGTCCCCAGGAAAAGAAGAAAAAAAGAAAAATGGAAAAGTTCAAGGGAGTTTTATGCTTTAACGCGTGGAGTCTGGAGACAGACTCAGTCTTGATGTTTTCAGTTACTTCTGTGAGGCGGAGAAGAGCGTAGTGTAGAACTGTGTGCTCCTTGGAAGGGGTGACTTGGGAATGATGCTCTCATGGAAAGAAGTATGAAAGAAGAGGGGAAGAAGCTGAATGTGATTTTTCTTTTCTTCAGGAATGACTTCCTAGCGTAAAAGAAGAAAAACAGGGCCTGGGAAGTTGTTGTAAAAGTTTTTCTTCTTGTTTTTTAAATAGGAACAGGGGGTTCTGAATAAGATAGCTCTCCTCCTCATAAGGACTTTTCCCAAACCTACCTCATGAAGCTTCATGCAGGCTCATTCCTTTGGTTTTATCCCTTTGCTGGGCTTAAAAACACAAAATGAAGATCACTTCCATGAAGGGGCAGCATATCTTGTGTAGGGTAGATCCTGTGGGAATGCAGGATCTTCTATTTCCTTCCCCCAGCTGGGCTCCAGAAACTTCACATTTGAACGGTAGTGACTCTATAGCCAGGGAGCAGGGATGAATTTCTTTTCCAAGACGCTTTCCATCTGCTGCAAAACCTGTCGGAATTTCTATGACCTATAGGAAACTGATGCGCAGCAGCTTTTAAATGCTGCTGAGGAGAGCTGCAGGAAAGAAATCACTCACGATGATAAGTTTAGTTGGACCTGCAGCCTGCAGGAACCTGTAAATAAAGACTATGAGTCTGCAGTGGCAGGGGAAAAACAGCCGGGACAGACAGATTTTCTAAAGTCCCTGTCTCTCTCTGAAAACCTTATGAGCTTCATGAGGAAGAGGAGGTCTGCGTTGTAGAGGTGATCAGTGGTGAAGCTCATCTCATGGGCTGAAGACATGGAGCCTCGGGAGACACAGGGTGGATCAGGTCACGGGGAAGAGCAGCTCTTTATACCAGGCAGGTTGATTTAGTTTTGCCTGGGGGTGGCTGTAGCGTCTTTGCTGCTTGGTCAAGTGGTTTCTGAGGCTGCACACACCGACTGAGGAGCTGGCCCTGGCTGCAGGGTTTCAAAGAGATCAATTCTAATTGCCCCAACTGGAGTTTGGCCTAGGAAATGTGTTTCTACACTAGCTGAAAGAAGAAAAAGAAAAAAAAAAAAGGAAGAGAGAGAAAAAGGAAAAAGAAGCAAAAGAAAGTCACAGGATCTTGTAAGGCAAGTTTGTGAGGTCCTTGATCCAATGCTTTTTGAGAGGTGGCCTGAGGAATAAAAAAACATTAAGACAATGTCAATATCTTTTTTTTTTTTTAACGAAGAGGAATATAGTTACCAGTATCCTGGCCAAATTCCATCTTCAGGAACTTTGTTTTTGTCTTTTTAAGTTCTCATGTAGCTTCACACAATGGTTCCCTTCCCTCAACATCTGGATAAAGGCGATGGTGCAGCAGGGCTGCCCCAGGACTGGCCCCAGGGCTGTATTGCGGCTTGGCTGCAGTGGTCAGAAACACTGACAGGCAAATCTTGGCGTCATATGTAAGTCATTATAGAAAATGTAGTAAATGCCCTCTGTCCTCCACAGATTTCTCCACTGCTCTAAATGCCTCCTTCTTGTTGCATCACCCTTCGTGTCAGCCAAGGCGTGCCAAAGCACGGTATGCTCAGTGACAGAAGATATTTCTTGAAGCTGAGTAAAACTAGACTTTTTTTCTCCTCTGCTTTTTCCACAAAGGAATACACTATTGATGTATTCTTCCGGCAATCCTGGAGAGATGAAAGGCTGAAATTTGATGGTCCCATGAAGATACTTCCCCTGAACAACCTGCTGGCCAGTAAGATCTGGACTCCTGACACCTTCTTCCACAACGGGAAGAAATCTGTCGCCCACAACATGACGACACCCAACAAGCTGCTGCGCCTGGTGGACAACGGCACCCTCCTGTACACCATGAGGTAAGTTTGTGCCTCCTGGGCCGGGATCTTCCAGGTCCCAACACACGTGCAGGCAAGGATGGGACCTCAGGCTACACTAAGCAGGGTTTGTGTAGACTTCCCCTCTGTTAGCACACTTGAGCCTTACATGTTTTCCCTGCTATTGTTTTTTTCAGCCTAGGTGGTATCACTGTTCCTCAACTTAAGCACATTTTTACAGGTGGATTTTTTTCTTATCATTCATGCTGATTTTTTTGTCTTTTATGTGGTGAGGTAGAAATGTTGGCCTCAATAGTTTGTGGAGCTGGTGCGCTGCTCGCCTTATTTTTGTTTCTGACCTCTGACGGTCAGAAGTCAGGCTTCCAGTATTGGTAGGGGAACATTAGGGTGGGAGAATTTGTTATTCTTCAGTAGCTTGAGAACAGATCTAAATTTGTCCAGCATGTTACACTGGAGCTGTCTGAAACACCTGATAAGCTTGAGCTTACTTGTGAGAGTAACGTTGGGGTTTTTTTTTCCTACTTCATGGAATCAAAAATCCTAAAATTGTGTTTTGGAGATGCCATTGGAAGTTCTCAGCTTAACCCAGCACATGTTGTCACCAGCTGAGCTCTCAGCGGGAGCCCTGAACATGAGGTAGCCCTGAGGTGTGGGACACCAGGCAGTGACAGAGCTGGTGCAACCCCACTGTGAGCTCCAGCAACTGGGACCTTCCTTCTAAAACACGAGTCACTGTTAGGGAATTGTGCTTGGGCAGTCATCTCTGTGTTTCTTAAGAACAACCCTGGCACACAGATATATCACTAAGCTGCAATAGATGAAGAGAAATGCCTTGGGGTTAACTGTATGTTCGTTCCAGAGCTATTCAGTTCTTCCTGTATGCTTGTAAACTATTCACCCACATAAATAACATTTGCCACCCGGGGTTGCAATTTTTTTTGCAACTAATTTGCACTGATTTGCTTTCCGGGGTAAATGGGCTTATAGGTGAACCAACAAACAACTCGAGAGATGCATAAGAAAGGTACTGAGTTGGGTTTGGGAAGGTGTAAATCTCTGTTTTCCAAAATTATTTCCTCTGCTTCCATCTTCAAGCCAGTCCTAACTAATAACAGGCTTTCTTGTGGATTCTATTTGCGGAGATGTTGCACTTTCACCTCTGTTTTTTGAGGACCAGGCAGAATTTCATCTCTTCATAGCTAAGCTGGCTGTGAATCTCCATCGTGTCAGCAAGTTTTACAACCTACGTTGATAAACAATGCTCTGCTTTTGTGCAGCAGTTCTCAAAGATGAGCTAATTCTGCCAGTGCCCTGCGGGTTTAGGTCTCCACACATCAGTGATCTCACGTTACGGAGGCAGATGGGGTAAATGAAGGGAGAAGCCCAACTTGACTTAAGGGCTTGGTTCTGCTCCCGGCTCTCTGACCTGCGTGTGGATGACTAACACCCCCCGTCCCCGTTAGGATCATTGGCTGACTGTAAAGTAGTATAGGAGCTACTGGCATAAGACAGCAAAAAAAAAAATAAAATCAATTTCAGGGATTTTATATATCATTTCACTACTTCTTTATTCAGCAAACAGCCATTAGCATCAGCAAGTTTTGTGCGACAGAGAAAGTATTGAATTTACTTTTCCGTTTAGGGCTGGGCAGGTGCCAGGGTGGCAGCGTCACAAGGCTCTTGGGAATCAGCTGCTTGAAGAAAATCGAGTGATGGGATTTTTTAAAATAAATTCAACACATCCTTCAGTTTAACCGTCTCCCAAAGAAGCAGGGGATGAAGGAGAGACTGGACCTTCCTTTGTCTTATGGTCCTGCGCCCCCTTAAATGTACCTCTAAGGCTTTGTGAGAGGTGAAGAGCCCACTTGGAGATACCCAGATGTTGAGGGTTTGATATGAGGCCTTTTGTCACATGTTGTGTTGCACAGTCCCAGGAGCTGTAGCACATGAAGATCTTCTCCTTCCTCAGCACAGGCTGCTGCTGAGGGACCTGGGGTTATTGCTGAGGGAGTTGGGGTTATTCAGCTGAGAGAAGAGACAGCTCTGGGGTGACCTAGTAGCAGCCTTCCGATACATGAAGTGGGGCTACAGGAAAGCTGGTGAAGGGTTTTTTACAAGGGCTTGTAGTGATAGAATAAGGTGCAAGGGACTGAAACTGAAACAGGGTAGATTTAGATTAGATATTAGGAAGAAATTCTTCACCATGGAGGTAGTGAAGCACAGGAACGGGTTGCTCAAGGAGTGTTCAAGGCCAGGTTGGATGGGGCTTTGAGCAACCTGGTCCAGTGGGAGAGAGGTGTCCCTGCCCACAGCAGGAGGGTTGGAACTAGATGATCTTCAGGGTCCCTTCCAGCCTTAACCATTCCATGATTCTTTGCTGCTGTGCTATGCTGGTGGGGCTCTGGGCAGTACTGTACCAGCCTGGTGATGGGGATGAGGTTAGAGCTGGCCAGCTGGAAAGCCCTGTGCACTGCACAGAATAGTGTGTTGGGGTGAAGCAGGGCTCCTCTGGGATGGAATGTCTGTCCTAGTGCATCTGATGATTGCCCTTCTCCCTGCTGCTGAAGGAAATGCCTGCTCAGGGTTGTGCAGGATGTTTTGAGTGGGGATTCAGAAAGGAAGGTGCTAGGGCAGAGACTGCCTGGTCCAAGACTGTGCATCACGTTGAGTCTCAGATGTCTCAAAGTCTCAAAAACCTACCTGGCTCTGCCACTCGTAGGCACTCACACCTTAGTTCACATGTAAAATGACGATGGAGATATCACCCTCACTTGTGAAGTGCTTTGAAACATCCTCCCAGGAAAGGGCTGGAAGAAGACTCATGTTTTATGTCCAAGTTAGCACATTTGCTGTTTCCCCGAGCCTGGGGGCATGCACATGTGTCCTTCTCAAAGGAAAGAGCAGGACCACAAAACCAGTCTCGGCCCCACACAGCCGACATCCAGCAAAGCGCACATCCCAAAGGGCTGTTCTCTGTCCTGCTGACTAGGGCCTGAGTCTGGACCTCCACCAGATTTCCCCTGGACCAGCAGGACTGCCCAGGTGTTCCCTCGCAGGCTCAGTCCAGACTGGTACATTGCCATGCAGTTTGACTCTGGAGACGTATCCTACTCCTTTACCTTGTTCCAGCCAATATCCTTGAGGGATCAGTTCTGCTGATGTGCAATTAGAGGCATGTCTCTTGCTATTTATCCTGCTGTGAAAGCCAACTTCTCTTAGTCAAGGCTTACATTTATAGATGAAGTTGCTCTGGTGGAACAGCAACTCTGACACATGCATCTAGCAAAATTACACCTGTGTGACAATATTTATAGCTCCCGGAGAGAGCCTCTTTATCATTGACCGGAGCTTCAAGGAGTCGCACACCAGCTGTAGCTGAGGGTCCAGAGATTTCGTTTAGTCACAGCACAGCCTCCTCACGGATCGGTGCAACGTCACGGTGCAAACATCTGATCACTGACTCAGCCCTTGGCACCTGGGTGACAAGATGACCTTTGTAACCACAGTGTAAAATTGCGTTTCTCTATTCCTCTCCTTCTGGCTGCTGAGGAAGGGACAGGATTACTGATCCTTTTGCCTCGTCCCTGCTACTCCCGCTGCCTTAGAAGGCATAAGAAACATGGTTTTATTATGTAGCCCTGCCTCTGCAGTCTTGGTTGTGGAGCTCCTGCAAGACCATACTAGCTCACAGAAGCTGAGCTAGGACCTTGAAGCTCCGGTGTCAGACCTGAGTACAACAAACTGGGAATTGTGTCTGGGTTTACATAAGGTACAGACAAAAACTCAGCTGCTGCAGATGTACTCTCTGGCTCAAATTGAGTGGGGCACATAGATGATGTTCTGGTTCTTCCTGGCCTTGAAGCAAATGAAAGTAGTGAAAGCTTAATGCTTTCAACTTCATGAATCCAGGCTTTAAAGAGCTCTCCTGCTCTTCACAGGGACTTTCAGAATGACATGTTGGGGCTTTGTGGCTGTTGTCAGAGTGGTTCCTGGACAATATGTGCTCAAGTTATGCACATAAAGGATGTCTTCTTTAACTGCCAGGCTGATGCACTCAGCTGCACGCCCAAAGATTTGCCTCAAGAACCTGTGCTGTTAAAGACAAAGCGAAGTCTCCTTTAGCAGCAGTGCGTGAGCACTTGGGAAAGAGGGTGCATAAATGCCTGAGTGAGGCAGAACAGGGCGGAAAGCTGAGTACCAAGGTACTTGGGACACCTGCAGTCCTATCCAGGCAGCTGAACCTCCAGATAACAAGCCTTGTACCTACTGCAGCATGCTCAGGGGGTTGAGCTTCCCAGGCTGCTTTTCGAAATCACAGAACTTCACAGTGTCTCTGCCAGCAAAAGCTTTGGGTTGTCTTTACTAGCTGCTTTTTTTTTTTTTTTGTGAGAGCTGTTGACTGGAGCTTTCAGAACCACACCATGGAGATGCAACCACGATTCTCCTTTCTGCAAGAGCAGCAGTTGGAAAAACCCCAACACCAGCCCTTCTGGGTAGTACTGAGTGGCAGCTCTTTGGCTGCATCCCACATCAGGGCTGATCCTAGACAACAGCACAAAGAGACCCGAGCAGACCAAAACTAGACTGCTGAACACACAAGCAGACAAGCAGATGAGATTTGCACAGCCTGCTTTTCCTAGCCCTACAGATCCCAGAGTGGATCCAAAGGCAGAAATGATCTGTTTTCCAGGCTTGGCTTTGTGCTGGCAGACTTTCGTAAGGAAGCTGTCCCAGGAGGGAGAAATCTTCAGAGATCACCTTATCCTGCTGCATTTCTGCCATCATGGGCTGAAATCTCCAGGGGCTGGGGGAGGATGCAAAGTGAATTCAGTGCTCTCAGATCCAGCACAAGGATCCTAGAAGCAATTTGGCTTTCAAGCTCAAACCTCAGCAATTAAACCTAACCTAGATTCTCACACAGCCTAAACTGTAAACACTATTCGGCCCAACTGTGGTTATTAATGAATCTCCTAGAGGAGAAATCAGGACAAAACTCGAGCAATATCCCTGTCATAAACAAAGTCGGTTCTGCCGGGCAGGGTGCTGTCATGTTTTTGTACCACACATACACCAAGGGATTATTACATTTGCATCCCAGAAATTGGACTGAGACTCTCGCTTATCCTGCAGCACGATGCAGGTAACGACAAGGGCTCTAATGACACATCAAAGGCTTTGCTAAGCTCCTGGTAACCATGAGAACGAAGCTGAAGTGGTTTGTTGTACCATCAGGCCTGGGAAAGGTATGTTTAGCCTGATTCACGCTTCCTGCCATTGTGTTGAGCAGTTCAAAGGACTTCCCGTGACTTTAAAGAGGAAAGCATGGTTTCGCTATTGGATGTTCCACTTTTGGTGCAAAGTGGAGAGAAAACACGAGGAGTTTGATTTCAAGGCAGTTTTACGTAAGTCGCTGCTTGCGACTGGAACAGATGAGCCAAAGGATGCAACAGTTGGATTATGTGATTGCACGTTGGCTGTATTTCGCATATTATTTAGGTTTTATAATGACATCTCAGGGCTCAGATGTCTGGACGTGGACAGGGCATTGGAGCCATGAAGCAAACCTCTGTGGCGAGCTGGCCGTAAGCTCCCTCGCCTGGGGTGAGGGGCAACGAAGAAAATTTCTGCAACAGGCTCTTTTACCCAAACACTGCAGAGGCAGATGTAATTGCATGGGAAGCAAGATACATTCCTCTTAGTCTGACATTTTGACGTTTCATTAGGCAAAGCATATGGTGCTGAGGAGCCCTTTGCCAGCAACAGGAGGTGGCAGGGAAGGCCGGCGGAGGGGGGAGCGCAACGGGAATGTGGGCGCTCTCCTGAGTGGTGACTGATTCCGCAGCTCGCCTAAATGCCTCTGTTAATTAGCGCTCTGAAAGATGAGTGTGTGCAAGACAGGCTGCGGGAGGGAGAGGGTGAAAGCTGTCCGAGGGATGCGGGAGGCAGAGGGGTGAGCAGAGGTGTGGGGAGAGCATCTCGGGGAGCCAGCACACCCCAGCCTGCATGGGAGCAAGACAAAGAGGATTCAAGCAAGGGAGAACTCCGAGGGTGGGGGGAAAAATACCCATATTGCTGCCATATAGCTGACTCCCTTCATGTGTTATCTGTAAATGTGCTGACTTCTAGCTGGCCGAAGTTGCTGAACCAGATCGTCTCACTGGAATGATTTTGCATCTTCTTTTTAACTCAATTTCAGGAGATTTAAAAATTCCTTTCATTGTAGGTGGAGAAGTGGCAGATGATGTTGTTTCTTCAGTGGTTTGCTGGTGGATTTATTGTGGTGGTGTTTACTGACTCAGATAATAAATCACACTTCCAAATGTCATTGTTGCATTCCCACACACCTACAGAGTGATCCATGGCCATGAAAGGTCAGGAGGGTATGGCCAAGGCCAGCTCTTGTGCCCAGCTGGTCTCTGCTGCCATCCCAGCCCCCTCTGTGGATTTTTCTGGCTGCTCTAAATTGGGCTTAACCACTGGACCCACAGTCTGCAGCCCTTTGAGTCATTCAGCCTTATTAATAGTGACTGTTGGTCACAGCCAAGACTTGCAAATGGTGCGGTGGATGAAAAAGGCCTTTCTGTTTTCTCGGGGGGACTTCAGGATATGTGAGAAAAGAGTGATCAGAGGAAAGGTTCTTTGGAAAAGCTGACTTTGAGAACAGCCAACTAAGAGCCTTTTGAAATAATAATTAGTAAAGTCAGTGAAGAAATAGGAAGGTAAAAAGTAGAAGACTTCAGTGGTCTGCTGAAGAAGACAGGGAAAGGGCATCAACATTTCCTTTATACAAGTGACAGTGACAAATATTAGAAGCAAAAAGTGCATTGCAGTCGGAAAGGACACAGGAGGAATTGAATGGTAAAATACATGAGGACGTGGTTGACAAGCTTGCCAACCATGAACCTCCCCAAGTGAATTTTGAGCTCACAGAAGAAAACATTAAAAAAGAAACAGAACAGGAAGAGCAAGGCTGTGGAGTCCACGTTGTGCTGCCAGGTTTTCATACCTGCTTCTTGAAATCCTAATCTTCATCCGGATTATGAAAGAGAAGCATCAGAGCAAATGAGTAATTTGTTTGTGGTGGCCTTTGAGTGTTCAAAAGAAAATCATTCCAACAATGCGCTTGTAGGCTTGTCAAAATCATGGTCAGTCTTTCCATTGTCTTCAGTGAGTCTTGGTTGAAATCTTAAAGACCATCTTGTGTAAAACAGGTACATTTAGTCCAGAGGTGAAGAAGAGATCAGGGAGTGAGAGTAGTGATTTATTTTCAGGGAAGTTACATTAAAAACACAGTGGTTCTTGGGTTGGCTGAGCTGAGGCAGGACATAATACAAGCAGGACAGTCATCATCACCTCTTTGTCAGTGGAATGATTGATTTCTACAGGACATGGTGGTCACTACCCATGTGCATGGATTCAGAAAGGATTGGCAGACTCAGAGTAGAAAAGATCCTTGGTCTCTGGTGCAATCAATCATCTCTGAATTATGAAACAGCCTCTGAATACATAATACATTATAATAATTATAATTACATATAATATATAATACATGATGATAATTATAATTATAGCCTCTGAATCATGGAAGCCATAAGCCACCGGCTGCTGGAAGGTGACAGCAAGGTGTGGTTTGCTGTGAATTCACCCAGGTTTTGTGCTTCTCTATAATCCCTGTGAAGTTCAACAAGGCCAAGTACAAGGCCTTGCGCCTGGGTCAGGGCTATCCGAAAAACATATATAATGGGCTGAGAGAAGCCCTGCAGAGAAGGAGTTGGGGTGTTGGTTGATGAGAAGCTCAACACGACCTGGCAATGTGTGTTTGCACTCAAAAAAGCCAACCATATCCTGGGCTGCATCAAGAGAATACAGCATCATTCTCTTGATGTAATGGCCAGCAAGTCAAGGGAGGTGATTCTGCCATGCTACTCTGCTCTGGTGAGACCTCATCTGACGTACTGCCTCCAGCTCTGGAGATCCTGATATAGGAAGGATGTGAACCTGTTGGAGCAAGTCCAGAGGAGGGCCACAAAGGTGACTAAAGGGCTGGAGCAGAGGCTGAGAGAGTTGAGGCTGCTCAACCTGGAGAAGAGAAGGCATTAAGGAGCAGGGAGGTACCACTGAAACGCTGTGGGATCAGAAGGTCTGCAGGAAACTCGCGGCTTTCCCTTGCTGGCTCGTGCAAGAATAAGGCGTAGATTTCCCCTCAGTGTGATCTGCTCTGCAGCGCTGTGACCCCAGTGATCACTGCAAAAGCGTCCCGTGCCTCACCTCCAGACATTCCCAAAGGATGGTTAACAGAGTTTTAAACCCCTGCTGTGGGTTTTGTTACCCGGCCCTGCCCCATTGAAGTTATGGCAGCTTCTGCCTCTGCTCTTCCACTTCTTGGTTAATGCTTCCTCAGCCTGTCTCTCACGAGGACATCAGCTTTTGTTGACCCTCTAAAATGAGCAGATGAGGCTGGACATGGGTCTGACATGGCGAGGGAGACTTACTGGTGCAGCCTGGGCTGATCTCGCAGCCGACACGGAGCAGCCGTGCAGGAACGTGCTGCTGCTCCGTCCCTCGCTCACACCAGTGCCCACCTGTCGCAGCTCCATCTGCTGCCTGCAGCCACTGGCGCCGCAGCCTCAGACATCTCCTGCCCCTCCAAGGCACGGTGATTCTGCTCTGGTTTTCCTCACAAGGGTTTTTAAAGCAGTTTGTGAAGTGCTTGGTTTTGTCCATCAGTTTCTTTTTATGCCAAGTTTAAAACACAGTCTTTTTTTTTTTTTTTTTGCAGAATCTGTTAAGGGTTGTCCACCTGAAAAAAGTAACCTTTATTTGTCTTTTCTTTCCTGTTCTTTTCCCTTCTTTGCTTTTGTCAAACAAAATCTGTACCCTTTGTTTTTCTCAGGGTCTCTTTTGTGTTTGACTAAGCCTCAATATTTTCTGTGAAGAAGAGCTTCCCTGAATCTTTTTCCAGCTGAAGGAAAATATCTCAATAGAAGCTTTCCACTGTGCTTCTTGACCTGAGTTTCCCACAAGCCACCTTCACCCTTAGGTCTGTGCTCTTGCCCTTTGCATCCACCTGTTGCTTCTGTCATGGTTCATTTGTCGTTTTGTCGAGCCATCAGAGTGGGTACTTTTTTTTTCCACAAAAGGTTCCTTCGGAGAAGATTGTATTAGAGATCTGCCAGGAAGGCATCTGTGCTGGCTTCCCCTCCTAAGCTGCCAGCTTTGCAGTACTTCAGGAAGGAACACGAGCTTAGAACGGCCTTTTTTAGAGCCTTTTTATAACAGATCCTTTTATGCCTGGCCCCGTGTCCTGCAGCACATTGCTTTTATGGTTGTGCCTCCTTCACAAAACTGCTTCCTGACAAGGTATCCCACTGGGATTTGGTGGATGTGTAAAGCGCACAAGTTGTCCTGTACCCCGCCAAACAGCCCGAGGACACTCAGTTCTGTATCTGCCTGCAGCATCCCCTGCAGTGCCACCAGCGAGGCAAGAGCAGAGGGAGGTGGGATGAGGTGTCCCACCTGCACAGGGCTGTGTTGTTCCTTGGTGCAACATCTGCGACTCCGTGGCTCTCACTGACTTTGTTCAGCAGCCCAGTAGCCCTGTGGCTTCCTGACTGAACAATCTGCCAGCGCTCGGTGCCTTCCAGACCCCTGGGAAGAATAGACTATGTTCTCTGGGAGCCTTTACCATCTTCTTTCCAGCATGGTCCATGAGGTGTCCCCTGGCCTCAGGTGTTAATGAGCTCTTTGTGCACAGTGCATAAGCAAACAGATTTTCTGACTGCACTGAGTGGATAAAGATGAACTCAGTCAATAGGGTTGAGTTTATACAACAGGAAAGGCTGCCACAGACCTGTGTGCCTGCTGTTCTTTCCACAGCTGATGGCCTTCTGCCCAGACACCCAGAGGTTAGCGACCACGTTGAGGCCTTTGTCGCCTTTGATGGATGCAGGGCAAAGATGTTGTGACAGAAGGGCCAGGTGGGAGCCTCCACAGCCGTGTGTTTCTGATCATACCCTGTGTTTTGTCTTGTAGGCTAACGATTCACGCAGAGTGCCCCATGCACCTGGAGGACTTCCCAATGGACGTGCATGCTTGCCCACTGAAATTTGGGAGCTGTAAGTACCCGGATCAGTCTCTGCGAGGAGGTGCGTGCAGAGCTAAAGAACAGTCCTTTGTGTGGCTAGTGTTTTCCAGTATTTTAGTAGGAGTGTTATTAATTATTGCTAATGATTAGGCGACCAAAAATTTGTTGCTGGGACCTCATACACACAATTCCTACCATCGTCAGAAATGGGCAGCGAGCCACTCTGTGTTTGATTCAGGCTCACAGAATGGGTTGGATCCCTATGGTTTTGCTGTAGGTTAATTAGGGAAGTGGGAAGAGCAGCTTCCCATTGCCCTCCCTGCCTTTGGTGGGCAGAGCTGCCACCGGCGTTGGTGGAAAGCTCAGAAATGCTTTTCCTTCATCCCAAGGCGATCCTGGGGGGAAACGATTTCAGAAGATAGCAGCGGTCCCTGCTGGTAGGTGTCCTGTCCAGCTTTGCCACATCGTTCCTGACAGTCTGGGGAGAGCCTGAAGTCTCTGGTTGCTTTGGCTCCATGCTCCAATGGAGCTTACAAACCCCTCGGTCCTCTTCAGTCTGTCAGGCAAGCTGCTCTCAAGTAAAAGGTTTGAAAACTCCAGGAGTCTCATTCCCAACATCCAAGGTCCTGGTTTAGGGAAGAACTGCAGGCTTCTGGGTTGCTGAAAGCTGCTCCCAGGCTTATAGCTGCTCATCTGCCTGGACTTCCCATACCCTGCCTAGGAACAAGTTCCCTCTTCTCTCCCCTCTACAAGTTAAATTGCTTTTGGTTTTGTTCCTGAAGTGAGGGGGAAGCAAATTCCAAGCCACTGGTTCACCGTAATGTTGAAATAAATATCCTAGTCCCTCTCTGCCTGGAGTCTCCAGGTCCAATGAACTGAGGACCACTCTCAGTCTGTGTTTGCATTAGATGGAAGAGTTACCCACCTCCAACTAAAGAATGACCCATCACCAGTAATGTGCTTTTGGGACTCTAAGAAAACAGAGAAGTCACAACCTTTCTAAACTGATACTTCCTTCCTGTAGCCATTTGTGGGTCAGCTAAGGAGAAAGTTGAAAAACTTGATTGACACCAGAAGAAATTGTGTTTATCATGTGCATCTGCTCCTCTGCCTCATGACAAAATGGATCCATGAAACTGGATTATTCCAAACTACTAAAATAAAGTTATTTCTTAGGCAGTACCTAATTAAATGTAGAGCTCATTGCCACAAGACATCACTAAGGACAGTAAAATAGCAAGCCTTAGACAAGGATGTTAATTGACCTTGTGAGGAGGGATATAAAATTTCATACCTCAGGCCTAAACTCTGGGATTATTACAAGACTTGCAGGAAGGCAGATTACTCCACATCTAATTGCTTATAATGTTTCTCAGTGAGGAAAAAAGATTACTGTGCATATTTCAGCTGGAACACCCTTTGGGGTTCTTCTGGGTATTTTTACTGATTTAACTTCTGAATGATGAGAATTTTGACACAAGCAGCTCAGAGAGCTGCCCCTGATTAACGTTAGTCTGGCTCTTTCTAAAGCACCCATCCGCATAGCATCTGAGCTCACCTCCCTTGTGTCAGAATAGAATTAAATCAGTGTTTGCACCAAAAAGCTGTTAACAGCTGGACACTGCTCATTTGCAAGAAGCGTAGAGCAGGTCAGATTTGTACGTAGAAGAACAATCATAGAATCACAGAATGTTTGGGGTTGGAAGGGACCTCTAGAGACCATCCAGTCCAATGCCCCTGCCAGAGCAGGGTCACCCAGGGCAGCCACACAGGAACCTTCCAGGAAGGTTTGAAAGTCTCCAGAGCAGGAGACTCCACACCCTGGCCAGGGCTCCGGCACCTGCACAGCCAACAAGTTTCTCCTCATGTTGAGGTGGAACTTCCTGTGTTCTAGCTTATACCTGTTATTCCTTGTCCTGTTACTGGGCACCACTGAAAAGAGACTGGCCCCTTCTTCTTGACACCCTCTCCTCAAATATTTGTATACATTAATAAGATCCCTTCTAAGTCTTCTTTTTTCAAGACTAAACATCCTCAGTTCTCTCAGTCTGTCTTCATAGGAGAGATGTTCATGTCACTTAATTAACCTCTGTGCCAGGACCAGACCAGTTCAAAGGATAGCCGAAGTTGCCTCAGCGACCACCTTCCAGTGATGCCCACAAGCTGCATGGCTTGTCAGTGGCCTCCTGTCCCTGCACCAGTATGGCAGCCACCCAAAGAGGGAAGGCAGAGAGCTTGCAGGTGAAGTGAAGGCATCAGGCATTTCCGATGGCTTCAGCTGCCCACCTGTGTCATTGCCTGGAGCGAGGCAGTGAAGGCGATGACTTCACCTCTCACTGTGCTCCCTAGAAGACGGATGTATGCAGCACAGAACAGCAGGTTCTAAACCAGTCTTAGGACGTTTACACAGCAGCTCTTTGAGACTAGCCCAGCAGAAGATGTTGCTGAAGTTACCAGCTCCACTAAATGTCAAAGAGCTGTCCTTGTTTGGATTGGACTGGGATGCATTGCGAGCAAGGCGTTGAGTGGAACCAAAACAGCTTCATGGCATTGAATATGTTCCAAGCACCCCTGGCATGTCCACATGACACCAGACACACTTCTGTCCCAGATGACCAGATGTGAAGACAAGCGTGTGATAGCAATGAAACTGTGGGCAAATTTCTTTTGTAGACTGAGAGTGGAAGTGGGTGAACCACGACCGCTGGAGCAGAAGGTGCTGCCCACCAAGGCAGAAGAGCATTGGCAGAGCTGTACAAAGCTAAGCCTGAAGGAGGACGCAGGTCTCCAGAAACGTGTTGAGAGCTGGAAGGAGGGCTTGGAAAAGCAGAATGTTGCACATTGGATAAGAGGTGTCAGCCTGCATCAGAAGAGCTTCAGCAGCATGCTGGCACGCTGAGAGACATTGGTTGATCAACTAAACCATTCCCCCCACTCTGCATAGTGCCTGCTTAGTATTTACCAGGTTTACCAAAATGTAGAGTTTGGGAATAATAGTGGCTATTTTCAAAAGACTGGAGAAATCTGGTTGTCTCAGGACACAGTCTTCCACAAAACAGGAGATGAGACATTTCTGTAGTAGACTCGACCCACTGCCTGCCGTGACCTCAGCCAAACAATTCCTTAATGTCTTAGTAGAAGAAGCTGGCGGTAAAAATGAATTAAAAAATCTTGGTTTAGCAAACTTTGTCCTTGTCTAAAAGACTGGTGCAGAGTACATATGGACGGAAAGCTTGGGCATTATGGTGAGAGATGGCTCCTAGCAGAGTCTGGATTGAATTTCTGGATACCCTAGGACTGCCAAAACCAAGAACAGACAGGCGCTGTTGGGAAGGGAGGGATTATGAGGGATTTGGTCACAAAGGTTTGTGACGGTGATGGTGACCATGTGTGTTAGAGAGGTGTTTGTGTATGAGGAGTTGGGCAGCTGGGAGAGAGAGGGGGACTTGCAGGCTCCTGGAAGGATGCCCTTTGGCCCTGAGCCCAGCACTACCCCACCGAGTCCAGCAGCACTTGCCTGCAGTTTCTCGTATGATGTGCAGGCATTGTCCTCCCTCACTGCCAGGTGGGTTGGCCTGGAGGACAGCAAACAACAGTCTCATGTAGGGGAAAAAGCATCCTGGTAGGAGCGCACGCCACCTCCACAGCTGAGAGGCTTGGGGCGAGTTCTTTCCGAGTTAGGCTAAAGATTTTTTTTTTAATCTTTTTTCCCTTGATCTAAAATGCAGCCCCATTTGAGTTTAGCCTTTCTCGCCAGCTGCTGCCAGCATGAGTCTCCTGTCTCTGGCGTGGCAGGGCTGTGGCCAACCTGCTGCCCCAGCAGCCTGCTGGCCTGGACACCTTCCTATCCTGTCTCTGCATGGAGCCAGCCCTTGCAGAGTCAGCACTTCAAGGGGACAGCGTGTCTTTCCACAACTGTGCTCTGCCCCATCTTCCAGCTCCCTTCCAAAAACCCCAGCCACGTTTTGCTCGTTTGATTTAACGGTTACTGGACTGCCTTGGTCGCTGGCCATGCTTGGCTGTGCTCAGCCATGTGGCTCTGAGGAACCCACAGCAGGGATTAATTTGGCTACGGGCTAATTTTGGTGTAGCTTAGGTCAGGTGGCAGCATAAACCACATTCTTCCTTCTCCTCCGCAGATGCCTACACGAAGACGGAGGTGATCTACACCTGGACACTGGGGAAGGATAAATCAGTGGAGGTAGCAAAGGGTGGATCTCGCCTGAACCAGTATGACCTGCTGGGCCACGTCGTTGGGACAGAGATGGTTCGATCCAGCACAGGTACTTGTGAGACCACAACGCAACGCATGGGCTGAGCAGACTGTCGGATGAAATGGCACCCACGGGCTTTGAACGCCCCGGTTTGGCATAACTAAAGGGGCAGTACCGGTGAGCAGTGAGCACAGAACATCCCAAGCCACATGCTGTCAAACGTGTCGAGGGGACATCTGAAGCAGTCACTGAGAGGCGGTAAAGGGTTTGTTTAGCTTTTAGTGGTTTTTCCTGCCTTTAGAAAAGGGATTTCAAGCATCTAAAAGTCATCTCTCATGTGGAAAACTTGCCCCACCTTGCCCAGCTGCTTCTTGGTACTGCGGGTTCATTTGTCTTGGATCCCTTTCCAGTCCCTCAGGAGAGCATTGCGGGCAGGGGAGGTGAATGCAACATAATGTTCAGTGTGTTTTTCACTGCATCTGCTTACACAAATATTATCATAGCTAATAGAAGATCATCCCAAACAAATGTTTCCTCTGATTAATGACCAGTATTAATCATCTTTCTTTCCCATCTGCTGCTCCTTTCTTCCCCTCTGAATCCAGGTACCAATAGTTTCTGTTATCTCATGAATGTATTGTCTTTTTTTTTTTCCTTTTCTTTTCCTTTTTCTTCTGTATGCACCAGTAGTTCTCTCATTTGAGGATATTTCCTCTCTGGTGCACTTGATTTTAATAGTGTCTGTCTGTAACAACTCCTATCACCTCCCTTGGGGAAATGTGGGGAGTCCAGGGAACTAAATGTCATAATATCTGGCCCGTCTCTGTACTTAAGTTGTAGTAAAATGTACAGATGAATAACCTGAAGTGGCAAGAAAGCTGCTAAAGGCTCCTGTGTGTAATGATTTAGCAGAGCCACGATCACAACAAAAAGGCACAATAATCCAACAAAATATCCACAGCTTTGAGTGGAAGAAAAGGGCACTAAGGGAAAATAGGGACAGCGGCTTCTTCGGTTCACAGTCCAAACCTTTAACGACAGAACTTGCCTCAATTTTTGAGATGGTTACAGTGCAGGAAAGTGGAATATTTTCAGGATTAACAGAGGAAAAAAAAAATCCTTTATCCTGAAATCCTACTGAAGCACTGTTAGGGGCTCTCTAGGCTTACAGGACCTTACCCAGGAACTTGAAAGGTTGTTCAGGGCGGGTCTTTAGTTGTTTAGAGATGGACTCTGGTGGTCTGCTGGCCCCATCCTGGGAAGAAGCACTGGTGGCTTCAGCATCTCTAACGAGCTGTCTCTGCAGGGGAGTATGTCGTCATGACCACACACTTCCACCTCAAGAGGAAGATCGGGTACTTTGTGATCCAGACCTACCTGCCCTGCATTATGACAGTCATCCTGTCCCAGGTCTCCTTCTGGCTTAACAGGGAGTCTGTTCCTGCCCGAACGGTTTTTGGTGAGTCTGGGAGTACGGTGAGTGGTTTTTTTGGTAAGGCTGAGCATCCCCTCAGGTCAGAGGACAACGACATCACAAGTGATGGGACTGAGCATCAGAGCTGGTCCTTCTGCAGGCTTTGACTGGCATCAGTGAAGCTGCTGGCTGGTTCCCAGAATAGCTCTTGAAGTCTTTCCAGTGCCCCTACTTCCACTGAATCACTAAAAAAATACTTCTGTCCATGCCTCTGCTACAAGCCAAGCTGTAAATACTAACAGTAATCACGGTATTGATCATCTAATTATATGCATTTGGCTGCGTCTGCTTATCTATATTGGCTTTTGAGTCGAGGAGGGCATAGGTACACGGGGAGGCATTTAAAGCTCTACCTTTTAAATTGGTAGCGTGTCCCTGGTCAGAGCACCACATAACAAGTTCCTGGGCTGAGGCAGTGTAACTGCATGGTAAATATTACTATTTTTATTATTATTTTCTTCAGCTGCTTTCAGTTCTTCACTCCAAAGCAGCATCAGACTGGCATTGCACATATATTAATAGCTTTTACAAACATTTAATAACAGAATTGCTTTGTGCTTTCCCACCAAGACCTTTAGTTCAGGATCTACATACACACAGGCTCAGAGACCAGGTGTGATGCTGCAGGATTGTATTTTCTGGAAGTAACCGTGCCCAGCAGATACCACTTAACGGGAATTAGATTGGACAAAACTCACCAAGCAGAGAGGGGATATGTGCTACCACCTTCTTGTGTATTTAAGACAGAAAGTGGTGTGGTTTAAAAGATCATGAAGCATTTTCTGTGCAGCAAAAAGTTGCTCCCACAAACCCAAGGAGGCCAATGTCCTCTTTTCTGGACCCTCTCTGCAGGTCTAGACCTGTGCCGTGGGTTGGAACGGAATGCGAGAAGGGTCACAGGTGGTCCTACATCCTCTTAAATGAACTAGAAGAGAATCAGTACAGGGTTTGTGTTCACTGAGGCTTCTGAAATGTAGGTTGTGAACCAGCTTTAAAATTTACAGTTGACCTCACCTTCTCCCCATTAGCGCGGGGTTGCCTTCCCTTCCCCAGCGAGGCGAATCCTACAGCGATACCCGGGGGGAGCACGACCCAGCTGGTTTGTGTGATGCAGACAAGAGCTGCACCGAGCGGTGGTAACAGCAAAGAGGGGGTGCAGCCCCTTAGCACACACTTTTTGGTGTTTCCAGCTAAGGGCGAGAGGCTCAGACAGAGGTCGCATAGAAAATACGACCATCTCGAGCATATGGAAAGTCATGAATGGACTTTCCTCACTCATCTGTGTGTGAATCATTTGCAACTTGACCCCCACAAAGTGCACACCTGGACCCCATGTCTGTCCATGCCCCGGGTGGGCTTTTAATTCTGCCTTGGTCCTGGAGTATCTCTTCATTCCCAGCACCGAGCGTGAGCCCTTCCTGAGGGTATTTGCTTCCCTCCTGCGTGATCCTGAGGTTTGTAGTTACACAGATTTCCTTGAGTACACAGCTCAGATTGTGCAGGGAGGAGCTGATTGAAAAATTAAAACCTACCTTTGTGAAAAATGTCTTTGCTCTCAAATTGCCTTGCTTTCCTATTAAGAAAGTAATGAGAACTCCAGTTGTTTATTCCTCTTTTTTTTGCCCCTCTGGAATTGTTGTCAACAATATTAGTGAAAGTCTTCAATTACCAGGAGTACGGCTTGAGGGAAGTGAAAATTAGTCAATATTTTTATAATGTTTTTAATGCATTTTTAATTGAAAAACACATTATTGGGGAAAATGGATAGCAATGGTTGCTTGCTTTGATGAAAAAGCTTTAAAAGGCATTTTGCAACAGATCTTTTTTTTTAAGATAAATCATTGTGACGCTCCTTCTGGCAGCGTGGGCCACTGATGGGTGCCTGGCCATGCCAGCAGGACCCAGGATCCCAGGTGTCCATCCGTGCTGATCACAAGATACTATTTCCAAAATGCTGAGAGAACCAGGAAGAGTGACCAGTCCTTTTTGCTATTATTTTATTATTATTTTTATTTTATTGCAAAAGCAACCAGAAGCTTCTCCATGGTATATCGTACATGAGGGATCCAAGTCTAGTATCACACAGCTTACCCTACTAGCAGACGAGGAATTCAATGCAGGTGCCCACCTAGGAGTTAGGATTCTTTCACAGTGAGCAGAGATCTAGTCGATGGAGTTTGAGGAAGATGAATTTCACCCTAATGCAGATGTCTGTAGTTGATTATATGAATTGGAGATATTCAAAACTGAACCAGAGAAGGTCTGAGCAACCTGAAGTTTGCCCTGATTCAAGCAAGGCTTGGACAAGCTGACTTCCCTTCCAACCCGGACTGTTTCCATGCTTGTTCTATGACTTGCACCACAGATAAGGCACAGATAAGGCTCCATGAACTACAGCAGGAATA
>NW_009734785.1:32401-42034 GCF_000703405.1 Apaloderma vittatum | reverse complement strand
GTGGTTTAGAGGGAGAACTTCTAAATTTACATGATGGAAATGCCAACTACGTGGCTCAAGGAGAAATTCGGCGGGTCTGAGCGTATGGCCTCACACCATCCTTGTCTTCTGCTGTGTTTCCACAGGTGTCACCACCGTCCTCACCATGACCACGCTAAGCATCAGCGCAAGAAACTCTTTACCTAAAGTGGCGTACGCGACGGCCATGGACTGGTTCATAGCCGTCTGTTATGCCTTTGTGTTTTCTGCGCTGATCGAATTTGCCACCGTCAACTACTTCACCAAGCGCAGCTGGGCTTGGGATGGCAAGAAGGTGCTGGAGGCCCAAGAGATGAAGGTCAGCCCTGCGGCCGAGGCCGGCGGGAGGGGAGTGGTGAAGAAACGCTACACGAGAGAGTTGTGCTGGGGCCAGAAGTGGGTAACGTGCAGCCCTGCAGCACTACGGGAGGCTGGATGCTACTTACTGGGGTCCCCAGCTCAGGTCTTGACTGGAGCGGTTCTTGAGGGTTGAGGGAGGAAGGGCTTGGAGGACTGGTCGCTGCGGAGAAAAAACGCCCAGGCATGCCTGCTCACTTTGCCCTGACTGCTCACGCCGCCCTCTGTCCTTCTGCACAACCATTTGCCGGTAGAAACGCAATGTTTTACATGCATGTTCTGGTCTTGCTCCGCTGGTGGCCTTCTCTCCCCTTCCTTCTGCCTCCAATCTGCTCCATGTCACTAGCGTGCCAACCCAAATATGCCATGGTGTGCCCGCCTTGTTGATGGAGACAGTCCCATCCTGCTGTGTCCCCTGCGGCTGGTGTCCCCAACCATCAGTCTGCCCTGGCATGAGCAAGCTCGGTGCACGATGGGGAGGTCCAGCCCTCATGCTGGTGCCCACTGCTGGCAGCTGCTGCTTTGGAAGCTCAGATAAAGAGGGTGGGTAAGAAGCAAGCGATCAGAAACAGTGACTGGCAGCAAATTAGCGCCTGGCATCACCCACGTTTTCCCTTCTCGCTCAGGATCAGCCTCTCTCGCAGCTTCTTTTCTGACAGCCATCGCTCTACCCCTGCTTGTGCCCCCTCCCTCCTAACTGATTGAATCTCTTCTGTGCAGAGAAATCGCTTACTGTAGCATGCTGCTCCTTGTTTATATTTATTGAGTCAATTTGAAAATCAGCTTTGTCCTTGTTCTTGGTTCTGGAACCTTTGTATTTTTTTCTCCTTTGCATTTTAATGTGTTGTTTAAAATTGGTGTGAGGCCGTATGCAAATACCTGGCGGAATTGCAGTAACTTTATGGAAGACAGCAGCCAGTCATCTCTCTGGTATGGAGGTCAAAGCAGGAGAACAGAGGCCTTTTGGAAAACCACAGCTGTCACTGGATGTTTAATTCCTCTCTCTTGTGTTTCTTGGACTCTATCTCTTTGCTTTTGCAGCTGTGGTCTGAGCAACAGACTCATGGCAGAAAGGCTCCAGAGGGGACCAGTTGATGGTCCTCCACTTCGATCATGAACAATAACGCTAATCTGGCCTCTAGAGAAGAGACAAGCCTTTCCTGGGTCATAGGTATGAGTGAAGGACCAGAACAGGTCCTCAGAAGAACTATGTCCCTTTCAGGGTTGGGCAAATCAGCACAAAGTCAGGATTCACACAGCGTTGGGCAGTCACGTGAACTGGGCACAGCTGAAAAAGCAGCCAAGGCTCAAAAGCTTCAGTTTGTCATCGAAGAAGCATGCTCCTTAATTTATTCATTGACCCAGCACTGCAAGACTAACAGTGCTGAAACAATAGGCTAAGAGCATGCAGAATGTTTGTGCACGTGGTAATCAAACCAGAAAAGAAAGCAGGACCAGGAGGGTTTCAGAGGGAGTGCTCTTCGTGAGCTTGCTGCAAGTGGTGTCAGGCTGCAGAGTCAAGAGGGACTCCAAATTTGTGGATTTTTTTCAAGCTAACACTGATCTTTATCTTAGAAGGTTACTCCCTCCCAGTGTGTGCAGCTCAGAGAGCTCACTGAGGAGTGGGGGTCTGTCAGGGAGCTTGGGAATACAATCACAGAATCACAGAATTGTTGAGGCTGGAAAAGACCTCTGAGTTCATCAAGTCCAGCCTATGATGGCATGATGTGTCACCATGTTTGCTTTTCATCTTTTTCCATCAAATACTTCCAAGCAGTGAGTTTGCTACACAATAAAGGTGCCTCATTGGCTCAGTTTCAGCCTTTAATTAGCTCTTCTTGAAACAATTGACAAGCTGGGTGGTTGGAACCACAAAAGAAAGAGGAGGCAGAAGACAGTTATTGGCATTTTAAAGTGTTTGTACCAGGAGTAAAACTACTGGTGACAAGCCCAGGCTAAACTCTGGTCTCTGGAGAGTTTTAGGATCCTCACTCCAGTTTTGGTTTTTTTCTTGCGTGAACATGAAAAAAAAATAAATCAATAAGCATCAGCCCTTCTCTCACCTCAAATGTAGGCAGCAGCAATGCTTCCCATCTCATCTGAAAGAAATTAGGACCTTGCAAAAGCTGCTGGCTGCTGACAGGCACTCCCAGCATGTTCATTCTCTCAGGCCTGGTTCCATTCTTCCTTTCTCTTCCTCAGCCACTGCATCAGTTTAGATGGGAACAGAGCATTTTTTTCAGGTAGAGTCTAACATGATGGGCTGATCCTGGTAAATTGCTAATCTCTGCATCATAAATGACGTTCTGGCTATAGCCACCGTTGGGTTCCGGTTCAGGCTGGAAGCTACTCTGCACATTCTTTCCCATTCTCCTCTAAGGAAAGGCAGGTAGATATCACCACAGGCGTCCTTAAAACCCCCGTTTAGTGCTCACTCTGGTAAGATTTGACTGATATTTTCTGGACCCAAAGATTTTCCAAGCCTTTCCTGCCTGCCACCAGTAATTGCTAATTGTGGATGAACAATTTCCTTTATACTAAAGCGGCTGCAACTAATTTAGAGATACAGATCAAATTGGAGAGAGGTATCTGGATCCAACACGGAAAACCTGTTAGGAAAGATGATTTTTTTAAAAAAAAACATCATCAGGAGGAGGGTGGGAGGCCAAAGGGACAGAAAGATGAGTCATTTCAATAGCCAGCAAAGCTCCCTGCCTCCAGCATCCTCAAAATATCTCGTTAAAAGGATCCACTTCAGGAGAGAAGGGCTGTGTCTGAGCAGAGTGAAATCCATCCATCCCATCTGTTCCAACCATAGGGATAACCATCTCTGGAGCCAACGAGATAATTTTCTGAGCGGCTGTTACAATGAGGATTGGGAGAGAAAACCGTTATTGGTGACTTCACCACTGGGAAACTCTTGAAGTCTGCAAGGATGACATTTACCAGGGAGTTCCCTGCAAAAAAAAGTGTTCTCTGTTCCTCAAGAAGGAAGATGCTTTGGATCTTTGGAAGACACTTACCTAAACTTGCTTCTACCTGCAGTGCCATTTCTATATATAAAATCTGATTTTGCTTTGTATCTGTGCTTGCACGGCATTGCCCTGAAGCCCTGGGCAGCAAGAAGCAGTAAAAACAATACAAGTAGCTGCAGTTGGACACAGGAGAACAAGGAAGAGGACACATTGGGTGGAGGAATAGTTCTGGATCCATCCTTCTCACCTTTAAGGTAATAATCCTGTAGTGCACGGTGAGAAGGTTAGGTCTGGGCTTTTAATGCACTTTTCACATGTCTTTTCGTGAAGATAAAGTCACCAATAAGCATTGTCCAAACTTGTTTGTTATGATCACCATGGTTTTCTTTCTTTTATTTTGGAAGTGATGGGCATGCTTGCCATTTGTGCTGGGTGCCTTTTCCACTGACCGAGTAAAGCCTAGGTTTTTGCCCAACTCACTCTTCAGCGATTCTGAAGCTTGTCCCTTGATCCAGGTAACTTGGAAATCATTCCTCTTTCCCCTTTGTTTCTTTCTATTTGTGGTATCTTTGTTTCAATCCCTTCCTTGCCAACAGAGAGGAAATAAAACCAACCTTGAGGAACTAAACCCAACCTTATCAGACCACCACTTTCAACCAGTTTGAAGTCTTACAGATTCATGGGGTGTTTTTTCTCTATCTCACTATAGTAAAAAAGATTTTGCTGGGACTTCCCTTTGCTGACCGTCCTTTGCAGCCATTGTGTCTGTCCTTTGTCCTACTGCACTTGCAATCACCCGTAGCTCTCCATAGCACTGCAGGTGGTTTATGTTCTCAGCATCTTCGCTAGAGTCCATGTATCGTCTTCGAGAACGCTTCACCCTCTTTCTCTCAACACTATGTGTGTGACGTGTCGGGCTGGTTATCGACTCCATCCAACCTTTGAGTCTTTGTCTGGTGATCCAGTGGGCGTAAGATCATTTGGCTCAGTCCAACATAATCGGAATGAAGAGATGGGAGGAATGAGCCGATGCCAAAGGTTGCAACACCAGCAGCTGACAGTAGCCTGGCATTGATGTAGCCTTCTTGGTAATGCAAGGTGGCATTTTTCGGAGCCTTTGGCACTGCTCAGGGTACAGGTGTCTCAGTGTGAAACATTTTGCTGCTGTTCTCTGATAGGATCAAGCCTCTGGCACACTGCAGAGAGGAACTTTGGCTGGCCTGAGGAAGGAGTGACGCGTTTGCTGGAACAGCAACTGGGCTTTGAATTATAGGATGCAAGTATGTCAGAGACTAGAGCTGCTCAGAGGTCATTAAAGTGATTTTTTAGAATGGCAAGTGGCAGATACCATGCATTTCTCAAGTATTATTGATGATGACCTTCAGAGTGGCCTGTCAGAGGGACAGTGATTACAACCCAAATTTCTAGCCCAGGAGCAGACACAGAGAGCTAAATCCCCAGCAAGATCATAGACAGAATCTTACGTTCCCATAATTTAGAGGTTCAGTCATTAGCTCCTCAACGGGGAGGCTTGAAGACGAGTATTTAACAGAAATGCTATTATTTTCTAGTATGTGTGTTGTGGGAGAACTTGTCAGACTGCAATATCCAGGGAAGACATTTATCTCTAGACAAACTTCCACAGTTTTTTGCTCAGGAGAGCAGTTCAGGTACAGCTTTGTGCAGACGTTCAGCCTCCCTGTGCCCAAACGGGGCCAGAAATGCAAGAGCTGCATTGCACCGTAGATGTTTTGAACAGAACAAGTTTTCAAAGCAAATGTGAGGTTTCCTTCTGTTTTTCCCCTCTTTCTTTCCGTTTCAGAAGGATGTGGAACCCCTCAGAGGTAATGGTGCGGGGGGAAGGCTGGGGGCTACTTCCCAGCTGACAGCAACAGGCACGTTTTCCTTTGTTTGGTTGTCAAATTCTCGCATGAAATATGCGTTTATAAAGCCCAGCCCAGTAAGCTTCAGGCTGAAGCATTTCTTCTGACTTCTCAGGAGCAGAGAACATCCAGAACCATGCACATGTGGTGTAGGCAGCGTGTGCCCTGGGTGCTTCCCAAAGCTCTGACCAGAGCAGAAGTCTCCGCAATCAACTGGAAAAAGACCTTGGCTGTAGGCTTCCAAGCCTCTGCACTACCTGAACAGCCTGATCCGAGGTCCAGAAAAGCCCAAGTTGATGTTTGCAGGCTGTGGGTCACACTAATAGGAGGAATATCTTCTTGTCACCACCCACAGCATCCATTTGCCTGACTTTTCTGCATTTCAGCCTTCTATTTTCTGATGCCTTTGACCAGGCGAGACAGATCCACTTTCTGAGCTCTGGGGCACAAAAGCTAGCCAGGTTGAAAATGTCGTGTCACTTGTAGTCATCTTATTCCTGTACCGAATAACGCAGCTGATTAGTGCTAAAATAATCACAGTGCACTTCAAATAACATTCTGCAAACAACGATTCGTTTTTAATTTCATTACTGATTATTAATTATTTTATTACCCCCTGTAGCTGTGTTAATAAGTAATCATACTTCATATTTCAGTGGTTTAGGAGGTGGAACATTGTCAGTCCTTTATTTACTTTTTGTCAGCTCTTTAGCAGGAAAAATTCACCCGCTGCCCGGAGGATGAAAGTTAACTTGGCTCTAGTGATCACGGAAAATCAGTCGCTCAGTTGATTGTTAAAGATCATAACACCCCTTCCCATAAAAGACGATGAATGTGGTCTGATCAGTGGTTTAGTCGGAAGACATTTAGACCTCCTCCTAACAGCAAGTTAATTTCTGTAATTGCTGGCATTATTACAAGCCTGCAGGCCTGTGATGTTATTGGAAAGGTGCTTAAATGTTGCGCAGAAGTCCACTTTAAGCGTCCCTCTGAAAACCACTGTAGGAAATTCATTTCCTAAGGCAACCAGAAATATCCCTGGCAGTTGTGGACACATTTAAAACAGAAATACGGCGCGAAAACTAAAGCCCTCAGAGCATCTCTGCAGAGCAGACTGGACAAATCTGGCCCTTCCAGCTCCCAGTGCTGCCCGGTGATGCTGCCTGCTACCAGTTCCCAGGCTAGGCTGGGGAGGTGAACAGGTCCTGCTGGCTGCACGCTTTCTCCTTCTAACAGTCACTTTCTACACGGTTCCCTCATACACACATGCAAGACCGTGCCAAGCACCCCTGGGAAATCTCTAGCTGAGCCTTGCCTTGTGTTCCTGTTGCTTTTGAATAGAAAATGAGATCCAAAGTCACACCTTATTTTGAATTCAGATGTTATTAGGTTCCCACCGTGAGTCATTGCTGTGTCTCCTGCTGGCTCTTGGGGTGATTGCAGTGGACACCGTATGGAGTACGGGAGTGCTGGGATTTGTGGGGTGCCTGATGGCTGTGTACAAATAGATTTCATTGAGTGGGCTTCTCCTGGTAGACCTGGATTGCTTTATACAATAGAGCCTATGGTGCAGCTGGTCTCAGGTCCCTGACATCAACGGGAAGATCCCCAGAATGAGGGTAACACCCATCACGACTTCCTAGCTCCGTCTTCCTCTCCACTTATCTGCACTGTCTGTCTTCAGTGTCTTCCATCGTCCTTCAGTATATCCTGTCTGACACATAAGTGTCCCTTTTGCCATTTGCTGCCCGAGCTCTCCTTCCTTCAGCGTGGCTGTCCCTGGAGCCTTGTGTGAAGGGTCTCTTGATTTTCAGCAACCATTTAGCTCCGAAGGCGAGATGAAAGACTTCTCTCTGGTGTATGGTGCTGTGTTGAGCAATCCTGAAACCCAGGGCTAGTGCAAATGCCTTCCATCTGATCTGTATCTTACCTGGGGAGGTCAGGAGGTGCTCTAAAGCGTCCCAGAGGCATTTTGAACATCGTAATGTTAAATTTTGAGGTATTCCTATGAGATATTTGGGGCACTGAGGCAGTGAATATAGTGCAAAAATATTATGATGCTGTCACCTGTGTTTTTAAAGTCACTGGTTTTCTGCTACAAAAACAAACCAAAAAAGAGCTATAATACTCTGTGATGTCTCCTCCTGTCACCTGGCCCAGGAAGCAGACCAGCAAAACAGAAAATCAAGTTATTCACCCCAGGATGACCACAGGGGGTGTCATTCCTTTTCTAGAGACTACATTCCTGCATTGTTTCTCCATGGCTGAACCTTACATGCATCAGAAAACACTGCCAAGCTGAGAGACAAAACAAAGAGTCTGTAGAGTTTGAGCCTGTGTTCACTTACACTGACCTGGCGATAGGCTTGGCAGCACTTGGCCAATCAAGGACTCACCCATCTGGGGCAGCTACTGCCCAGGTGCAGCTGCACACACCTTTGTATACCACCGCTAAGTGGCTGCAAGGAGGCTACAAACCCAGCTGTGTGGCTTCAGTTAACTGACCTGCAGCAGGAGCTGCCAGGGCAGGACCTCTCTGTGCTGCGTGCTGCGCACTGGTCTCACACAGAGCAGCTTGTCCACCCTAGTCCAGCACGTCCTTCTGCTCCGGCAGCCCTCAAGTGGCAGGTGTCACGGCTTCTGGCTCTCTTCTCACTGCACCTTCCTTCCCTTCCACGATGCCTTCTCCTTGGTCTCTTGTTCCTCACACCCTTTTCCATCTTCTCACCCGGTCAAACAGGTAAACTCACAGCACAAAATGTTCTCCGTGCAATTCCGCAGTCACTTCATCTCTGTTATGGTTTGTTTGTTGTTTTCTTCCACCTTTCCTAGAAAAAAGAGCCAGTGGCACTGGCGAAGAAAACCAACAACACCTACAACATTGTTGGCACCACATATGCCCTCAACATTGCCAAGGAGCCCGGCCTGCCCACCATCTCCAAGAGTGCTGCCGCCACTGCTACGGCCACCAACATCCCCCCCAAGATGCCCCGCATAGAGGAGAAGCTCCCAGAGAGTAAGAAGACATACAACAGTGTCAGCAAGGTAGACAAGATGTCCCGCATCGTCTTTCCAGTTCTCTTTGCCATTTTCAACTTGGTCTACTGGGCCACATACGTAAACCGGGAGTCAGCTATCAAGGGAATGATCCCCAAACAATAAAACCAGTCACACAAACCTTCCATCACTGAGCACCATCCAGGCAGGAATTCTCCAGGGCTTTCTTCTTTCCTCTTTTGGTTAATTATTATGGTTCATTTGATATTATTATTATTACTACTATTAGATCATTCTTTTATAATGTAAACAAAACTGTGACTTTAATTTAATCCTCTATGCTTCAGTTGCATTTTAGTTTGTATATGATGGCGAAAGGGGGAAAAAAAAAAAGGACCGTAACAAGTTGTGCCTCTAACATCGTGAGTCTGATGTCCATCATCTGTCCAAGCCACCTTGTGCTTCCATCTCTCCTCGTCCACCTCCTGCTGTTCCCATGGTTTGCATGCCACTGCCATTCCGTGCTCCATTCTTCTGGGGGCTGCTGCTGTGGTTCACCCCTTCCTCCTCTTCTGCGATGGGCTGCCCTAACATGGTGGATTGTCCTGGTGGCCTGGGCTCAAGGATCAGTCCGGAGCCAGTCTAGTCCACTGGGTTGCTCTTCAGTGTGTGGCACTTTCTGGTAGGTGGTGCTCCTCAGGCTGTGGATGCAGGTGAGCTTGGTCTGTAGAGGGAACAGTGCGCCATGGGCCGGCTTGTAGCCAAGGACCTGCTGGGAGTGAAACCACCACTGCTGTGGTCTGTGGAGCCATTGCAGGAGTGGAACAGGGTGGCAGCGTCTTGTAAGTACCTACAGGGCTTCTTCCTCTGTCTTCACCAAACCCAGCTGCTGGTTTCTTCCATGTCTCTCCCCAGACAAGAAGAGATGAGAAAGGTCTTGTCCGTCTGCCATCCTGCACTCTTGGCACAATTCATGTTAGAGGATGGGGTGGTTCCTACCAGAGAAATAATTTTTTTCTCCTGGTCATTCAGGAAGTCCAGAAAGGAGCTTTGTATATATGCCTCAGAGGAGATGGTAGCTGCGAGCTGTGTGCATTGAGCCTCAATACTGGAAGCCATAGAATTTGTGCTCATGGGTGCTTTATCACTTTCTCCTGGCCTTATCCACTTATTCTTCTTGGCACCTCCTCTCTGTCCCAGCCCCCTCTTCCAGCTCCCCATTCATCTCCTTTTGGCTACTCAGCAGCCCTCAGTAGTATCTCTCAGCCTCCGGATGAATTCAGACAGAGAAGCCTCTACCTCTCAGGTCAGCCACGCCGATGGTGAAGAGCACAGCCTGGGGAAGTCCAGCTCATGGTGCATCCCTGCCCCTGTGCGCCAGAGCAGCAGCGATGGTAGTCGCA
>NW_009734785.1:13462-32370 GCF_000703405.1 Apaloderma vittatum | reverse complement strand
CAGGCTGTGTCCTGTGGGGCACACCAGGAGCCACTCTGCCACCTGTGGGGGTGAGCCAGTCAGTCCCCAAGTACCTCCCTGCCTGTGGTGAGGAGATGCAGCTGAGCATCCTCAGCACCATGGAAGAAGGGCAGAAGAGGCTCTTTGAAACAGCAAGGCAAGACTGCTGTCCCGGAGAGCCATGTGAGCCAGGTGCTACCCTACAAAGCCATTGAGATAAGACCCAAATCTAACACCTGCACCCTCTTCCAAGGAAAGCCCTCCAGTGCCTTCAAGAGAGGCTTTTTCTCCCTTCCTCGTCACCATAGTCTAGGACCCAAACCAGTGGTTTTCCCTTTCCTAGCAGCAGCATCTGGTCCCTCCATGGTGCCTGGACCCATGGGCATACTCTCCTGCTGCAAGGAAGCACATCCTGAGCCTGGCGAGTTCTCACCCCCAGCCCATGGGCAGCGTTGAACCTGCCAGCAGCCCTGCTCCCAGGATGAGATACAGCCCTTTTTCCTGGGCTTCCCGCTCACCCTCTGGGTGCCTCCTCTGAGCTGGCCCCAGCCTGTTTCAGGTGCATGCAGGTAGGCTGAGAACCCAGCACCCCCAAAGTGATGTCTCCAGCATTGCTTTGAGCTGCTGCGCCATGCTCGGCGTACCCCTGTCCTTGCAGGAACCGGGCTGAGCACAAGGCACAAGATTTGCCCCACCCGCAATATCCATGGGGATGACAGGACAAAGGAGGTGAGGCCAGGGCAGTTTTGTCCTGCAGCTGAGGTGGCATTGGTGTCTGTCCTGGCCATCCCTTACCGATCTTGCTGGCTCAACAGCAGTGCAGTTGCTGTTGGTGGGGAAAGGAGCTTGGAGGCATTTAGCTCAGCCCCCAGGTACATTCAGTGCATCCGCACCATCAGGAAACCCACTCTCTCCCATTTTCCCCTGTAGCATCCTCACTGCAAACCACCCATGACATTTCTACAGTGCCTTTCATCCCCAAGGGCTCCCTGCTTGGCGGTGAGGAGGAGAAAGCCTGAGCACTCTCCGTTTTTCATAAAATCCCAGAATGTTGGGGGTTGGAAGGGACCTCTAGAGATCATCCAGTCCAACACCCCTGCCAGAGCAGGATCCCCCAGGGCAGCCACACAGGAACGTGTCCAGGAGAGTTTGAAAGTCTCCAGAGCAGGAGACTCCACACCCTCTCTGGGCAGCCAGCCTCCACCCCCTCTCTGGGGAGCCTGTGCCAGGGCTCCGGCACCCGCACAGCCAACAAGTTTCTCCTCAGGTTGAGGTAGAACTTCCTATGTTCTAACTTAAACCCATTATTCCTTGTTCTATTGCTGGGCACCACTGAGAAGAGATCGTCCCCTTCCTCTTGACACCCACCCCTCAGATATTTCTATACATTAATAAGATCCCCAGCATTGGGTTGGAGAAGCAGAGGCAGAGGGCACCGCCATCCCCAGCCCTTCTGTCGGACAGGAGGGACCTGGCTGCTTTTGTACCCGGGTCATCCACTTCCTCCTGGCTCTGCCCTCCTGCTGTTTGCAGCCACCCAGCATCCACAACCCAGCCACAGCCCCGTACCCCTCACCACTGAGGTCCCCTGTGTTTCCTCGACACCAGCACCGTCCCCTCCAGCAGTGAGTGCCATCACTGCTGCTCTTTTGCTCCCCGGGCTTTCCGGCTGGAAGCGTTAATGCTAACCAGCCGCAAGGCTGTTTATTTTGGAAACTATTTGGGATGTCATTTTCTTAAATAAGCTAGATGAAGTGTATCTCATAAAACATTCATGTCACTATAGTACTCAGGCCTAAGTGAATGGAATAGAAACCCTATAAAAAGCAAAACAAACACAATAAAATGGTAACAAAGAGTATATTGTGTTTACTAACAGAATTACATCAAAGACAAGTTTAAATACAAGATCCAGTGACTTAGCTGACTTGAGCTGGCACCAGCACAGAGGAGATCTCTGCTAGCTTGGGCATTCCCCAAAATCTCCTCTACCCAGAGGCACATGTCCTACTGCGCGTCGCCTTGCTACGTGTTGCCATGTCTGCCGGTTACCTGCTTCGTTAGAGCTCTCTGTAAATTGTCAGGTCTTACTGTTGGCTTCTCAGCAGCCCGAGCACCCACAGGTGCTGCCTTTGCTGCCCGCCCAGGGCTGCCCAGGCTCAGTGCAGCAGGGTGATGCTCAGGATGCCAGGGCTGGACCTCTGCAGTGCTGGGCACAGCATCGGGGCAGCTTCTGAGCCTCCTCTCTTTCTGCGGCTGAGCCGATCCGTCTCACAGAACTGTCAGGGTGAATCTCCTGCCTGTCTCTTCCCGCAGCCCTTCCCTCCCTGTGACGCCGAGACTCCCATCCCTCCCCAGGACCCAGCCCACCGATCTGGCTTGTCGGCAACACCCATCTGCTGGCGCATCTTTGCTCTTCCTGGCTCCAAAAACTTTGCTCCCCGCTGATAAAAGGCTGCCTTCTTGGATCTGTGTTAGCATGCCCTGAAAGCCAAGTCTATTCCCTCCAAAGCCTGGCACTGGCTCTGAGTCTTTTTGCCAGCTGGAAGCATAAATACCGGCATCCTTTGGTAAAAGACAACAAACCAAACAGGATTTGTAGTTTGGCTTCCAAGTAAGGAAGCATTTTGGGAAGATAGTTACAGAGGAGTGGTTTATCATCTACTGCCAGCAGACATCACAGAGAAAATAATGTTCTTTTTAAAAAAAAAAATATCTGTTAAGGGCTCAGATTGGGACTTTTCCTTCCCAGCTAATGCGAAGCTGCTGATGGGAGCTTATTCTAAGGGCACACTGGGCTAGAGGTAACGTAGCATCAGTTACTGGGGTTTACTGCTTGCTGTGATAGTATTGAAGGGCTTCATTTCTATAATTGGTCCTGTATAGGAACAGATCCCTGCATGGCCATGGAGAGTCTAATCACGGCTGCGTGCAGAGTGAGTTTATTTCACTGTAAACCTCAATACTCCAATATTTCTATTCTTCTGGCAAGGCCCAAAGTCTCCTGACTTGATGAGAGTGCGCCAGGCAGGAATTAGAAGTCTTTAAGGGCGATGAAAATGATCTGTTCAGTCTGCGCTCCCGTTTTGTAGCTCGCACCACCTGGGACACACACAGTACGTTCCAAGCCTGCAGTTGCTTTCCTCCTGCAAATGTCAGAGGGACATTTTGATGCTGGCAGCTTGCCCCTTCCCTCCTCTGAAACCGCACACGGGCAAAAGCAGCTTGGCTTTTGGGAGCTCCGCGCCCTGGGGAGGCTGGGGACGGTTCAGCTGAGGTCCTCCGAGCGAGTAGAGGAGGCAGTGTGCGGTGGCTGTGAGCACCGTGTTAGTGCTCTGACATTTCTGAGAGGGATGGGGGAGAAGTGGTCCCTCGGTGACACCCATTCTTCTAAAAGGCTGATGGAGTTACCCCCATACAACGTCTCGAAAGCTGCTTGAGCATCACCGAGCAAGACCGTGACATCCAAAACAGCTTCCCCGTGCACCGAGCTCAATGTAACCAAACCACTCCCGAGATTTTACAGAAAAGTGTTCTGGCCAACACAGCTCACCCATGTCCTGATCTCTGCCAATTCAGTGGCACTGGCAGGGTCCCGGTTTGTCTGATGTAGGACATCCCCAGCATGTAGTGTCAGGCCAGCCCTCCCTCCAGACCGTCTTCCCCAAATTGTATGTCTTTCTGGGGCCACATTTTAACCCACCCAATCGAATAGCTGTGTGGATTTTGGAGGCTGGAGAGAAACATTTCCCTGACTCTTTGGTGGCTGCTAGGGGTGGGGAGCACTCAGCCAGGGCAAGGAGCGCATTCATGAAAACTTAAATACTCTATTAATGTCAAAGCAGGGAGAAAAAAGCTCCAAACAATACACCAGTCCTCTCTCCATATCAAGCTAAACTGCTCCTGAAGGCATTTTTGGCAAGAGGCCACAGCACAGATGAGATTGATGGCTCCCAGGTATAAATATTTACTGTTTGACCTTGTTATTGTTCAGTCAGCCAAAGGTTTTACATATATATATATATATACACACACACACACACACACATATATATATACGCATGTGTGTGTGTGCATCATTTTGCTCACAAATTCTTTATACCTAAAAGTCAAACCTCTTTCTCTTTGAAAGAGGAAATGGCCATTTTCAATTATTTTACTTCCCTCTCATTCTCTTTGCTAAATCTTGTGGAAGGAGGTGCATCCCTCTCCACTGGTCTTCAGGTGGCTTTGGGAGGCACAGGGAACAAAGGCAGCAAGTGAGAAGAGCCTCTCTCCACGCTGCCTTCTCGGGACCAAGCACCTTTCAGAAGAACTTGGTCCCAGATGTCACAACTTCTCCAACACAGCCCTTGTCCTGCCCTGGACATTGGGCTGTTCCCAGGAAGGCAGGATGGCTTTTCAACAGCTAAATGCCACGAGCAATTAGTTCTCACCCCATCGCACAATGAGGGAACGTGTAGCTGAGGGTTGCAATGGAGTGTGAGGTCTCCACCTCGAGACTGCTTCAAGAGGGAGCACAAAACCTGGTGGGAACCATCCCAGCTCTCCCTGGCCGGAGGAACGTCGCAAGCAGGGGCTGCGCTTCCGCTTGGGCTCTTCTGCAAAGCAAAGGGAGGTGCGGGCACTTGGCCACTTACTTGGTGCTCATCCAGGTGGGATGTGCTGATTGTGTGAGGGGTCAGCAAAAGCCTTTGCTCTTTCTGCGTCCTGGAGCTCACCTGATCTCACCTCAGCATGAGCAGGACCAAAGACAGATGCTTGACAGCCCGTCAGCGGTGGGGCCACGGGGAGTGGTGTGCAGCCCCTAGTATGGGAAATCAATCCCTAGCAGGGGAGCATCAGCTTTCTTAATGTCACCCCTTCATCTCCCCCCAGCCTAGGAGAAATGTTTCAGCAGTAATCCTGCCACGGCACTCAGAGCTCCTGTATTCCCTCCTCTGCTGCTGGAGAAAGGCTCTTGTGGTCACTGGTGATCACTGTCTGCAACTTGTGGTGTCCCAGCCATGAGAATGAAGGATGTCACCACTCGTAAACAAACAAATTTCTGCATCTATGCCTGCCTCCCACCCTGGAAATCTGTGCTGCTTTAAACAGCAGAGAGCCTTAGGCTTGGATTAGTCCTAAGGTTTGACCTGTCATCCTTCACCACCAGCAGTGTTATGCTCCTTCTTGCTCATGATGCTATAGGACAAAATACGATGTTCTAGCTACTCTTTCCTATTCCCCACTGTCGCAGTCTCCACGAGTGCAGATCTTTTCTGTACACAGCTTTAATGATCCCATCTGCCTAGAGAGGGAAGCCTGATCCCAGGTTTGCTGCATGAGCCAGGATGCACCCACAGTCTTCAAAGCCTCTTGGCTCCTCTCTTCACTGCTGTTTGAAGGTCCTGTCAACTTGATAAGTCCGTTGGCTCATGTTAAACTGCTAGCAGAACTCTGTTTCCTCTTAGAAGTCTGTCGATACCTCCTGTGTTTTTGCAGGGTGCCCAGCAAGCATCACAGCAATCACATATTGAACGATTTGCTTTTTGCCACCACGAAAATGTTGGGGCAGAGCTGGGAAGCCGTAGTCGTGTCCCCGTTGCCTTTGACAGGCTGTATTTTAGAACTCAAGGGCTCCTTTCGGTCATCATGAGGGAGCTTCTCAGCCAGGTGGTCACAAGTATCCATCAACTAGATTTGCATTGTCTACTGACTTGGGGATAGCCGCGGGTGAGGGCGAGTCTGAGGGTGAGGGCACCTGCTGCTTCTTCAGGCTGCAGCCCTGGTGTCCAGGGGAGGGAAAGTTGCATTCGCATCATGCTAGGGCAGCCCATCCTGGGAAAGAGCACACCGCAACACATTGCCAGAGAATATGCTCATTTTCACTGCCTCAGGTTCAATCTGTGCCCTGACGTTTCTTCTGCTTTGTTTTCTATCTTGTGAGACTCTCTTTACTCCACTATGAGAAAGAATCTAGCCGGCAGCAGTTTAATGCATGACAATCCTGTTACTACAGCTGTAAATAATTAACAACTAGGAAAAAAATGCTTTTTTTTTGGTTGACTTTATTTTCTCCATTGACTAGCTGGTAGCCACTTTCTTAAGGGATTTCTCACGGAAACTGGGATCTTTCTTCTCTCTATTTCTCGCTCTCTTTCTTTCTCTTTCTGATATTTGTGTTTCAAATGCTTTTTTTGGTGCGATGTTCAATGCCTGTTTGTATTTTTGAATCGTATTTTTCAACCTTTGCCGGAAAAAAAAAAAATAAATAAATAAATTGCCCATCCTAATTGGCAGGATTTTGAGTCCTGCGATTTTTTTCAGCTTTTAGCTTTTTCACTAAGTTAAAGCAACAGAAGAAAAATGTCTCCAAAAATTAAAGTTCTGAAGAGAGATTAGAAAACATCAGAAACAAGAACTACATGAATAAGATCAGCAAGCTGAGCGGAGGTGGAGGACTCTTCTGACCACCTGCTAACCTCCTGATCTAACACTAGATCTCCTCACTGAATTAAATCACTCCGCTTCTCCACGCTACCCACTCTCTCGAACTCCGATCAAAACAAATAAAAATTCATATTTTAAAAAAAAAAATCTGTGTCAGGGTTTTTTTCTTTGGGGTTTTTTTTTTTTTTCATGGTCCATTTCTCAAAGCCAACTGATGCTGACATACAAAGGAATGGGGAGCGTGGGAAACCAATCCTCTGGGCTTCAGGTTACCTGCACTCCTGGGGAGTTTGTCTCAGTGATGAGCAGACAAGCTACTCGTGAAAAAAAAAAAAGATTCTGGGGGAAAATCAAAGAGCTTGAAATAAATTCTGCGGTTCCCCGTTTTTAAAATGCTTTCCCTTCCAATGGCAGGTGGAGTAGAGGGCATAAGGTTTGTTCAAGGCCAATTGGGGAGTTTGGGAATCAACTCAAAGGAGCCCCTGAGGTGTGCTCTTCGCCTGCAGAGATTTTATGCTGCTGTAGGAGCAACCAGAAGAGACCTTGGCTAAGACACCAGTTTATCCAACCCACCACACATGCCTCTCCAGCTGAAACATGCAGTAAAGAGATCCTGGTGAGGAGAAGGACATGGAAGCCTTTAGGCCATAGATCACATCGTAAATCAAACGTGTGCCCAGGAAAGGTTGTGGGCAGTTCAACCCACCCTGCTCTGCTCTTCAGCTGTTTTAACAACCTCCTATTTGGTCCACCCAGAGAGCTTCCAGGCATAGAATCACAGAATCATAGAATGGCATGACTTGGGGTTTACCATGGTCCAGAGACCTTTGCTGCAGGGAGTTTTGTTTGTGGCTACCTTGGTTTTGGAGATTTAATAGCAAATAGCTGGCCGTGCCGCATCGCTCGGACAATGTGATGTGACCGAGTGACTGTGTGGTCTGGCAAGGAAGTTCAAGGTGTAGGGGCTTCATTTGGACACTTCATTGCATCTCCGTGGGTTCATGAGAAGTTATATTTAGCAACTAATAGAAAGAAGGATTTTTCTCACCCGGTAGGAAGATCTGACATGAAGGACATCTCTTCAAATGCAAAAAGCAGACGGAAAATCACCTGCAAGAAATGCTGACGTTTTTCCTGTTTCACTAAGTTTGAAATATCCTACGTTCCCCTGTGATTTTGTTCTGCATTTTCGGCTACTTTTTAGTTAAAAATACCGATGATTTACCCAAATCCCACATATTCAGTGAGGACATTTTCTCCCCTCAATTACCACTGGGAAATAGCAGGAGAAGGAAATAACTCCAGTGACATCATCAGTTGTTTTCCATGCCTGGAGAAGGAATGTAACACTCTCCCCCCCTCCCCTCCCCTCCCCTCCCCAGATTCCCCGAGCACCATCTGGATGCTGCACCAGGGACTTGCTGGTGGGACAATATCTCCAAACATATTGCAGCCTCGAACAAAAAAAAAAAAAAGAAGTTAGGCATTTGAATTTGCTGCATTCAGCTGAATCCTCCTTCTTGCTCAGAGATTCGGATGACAGAAGAGGCTTGGGAGCATCGGAGCTCGCAGCTGCTGTGGCAGATGGAGAGTTACCACAGGTCTTAGCAGTACAGGCTGCACACTTATGTCTTCCCGAGGAAGAAGCAGAGCTTGTGACCTCAGCAACAGCAGGCAAGGAAGGAGCCCACCACTGGTTTAAACCATAAAAGCCAGAACCCAAAAGTTCTCATCCCTTCATCCCCCCTTCCCACCCAAGTCCTTCCTCAATCAAAACCGCACAGGGTTTGTCCCAGCTTGAAAAGAACTTCCTGACTCAGAAGACAAAAATAAACAGCAATGTGAAAAGCTTCCCTGCATTATCACTTCTCTATTTGAACCTGGAACAAGGGCCCTGAAGAGGAACAGAGTGTAATTGCAGTGTCCACGGAAAAGAAATACTAATGAAAACAGGCAGAGCCAGGAGAATTGGCGGAGAAGAGGCAGAGTTGAGCAAGTATTTATTACCCCAACACTTAGTGCTCAGGCTGACAGGTGTCTTAGGAATGCAATAGCTGGGTTTTATTATTAGATGCTCAAACTACAGCAGTGCTCAGCAGGGAGGACTGATGATGAGTGGCTCCTGAGGTGTTGGGGAGCAGATAAATGCCTATGCCAGGCTGCAACGTGGCTGTGTGGGACGGTTCAGCCCCACAGCCCTGTGAAGGAAAGGGTTCCCTGGCAGTGTCATTTTCTGCCTTCGAAGGCTGGCTGCTCCAGAAACCTCTTCGGTGAACCACCTCCTCGTGAGGTGGGGTGAGTGCCCCGAGGCCAGCCCTTAGCTAGCCTTCCCGCATTTTGGTGGTATGATGCGAAACCTCAGCATCGAGGTAGGGTTTCATAGAATCACAGAAGCATTCAGGTTGGAAAAGACCCTTGGGATCATCAAGTCAAACCTATAACCTTACTCTGCAGGGTCCACATCTAAACCCTAACGCCCAACACCACATCTAAACGACCTTTGAACATCTCCAGGGAAGGTGACTCAACCACCTCCCTGAGCAGCCTGTTCCAGTGTCTGACTACTCTTTCTGTGAACATTTTTTTCCTAACATCCAGCCTAAATCTACCCTCTTTCCTCTGCAGAAAGAACTTTTTTCTCTGATTCCTTTACCCTGTAAGATGAGTAGGTCCAACACTGCACGACTCTTGTTCGCAGGGCTCTGCACAGGACCATCACCGTGCTGTCCGCCTCATGAGCAAACAGTGCTTTCTTCTGCACAGCTCAGTTCCTCCTGACCGAACTCATCCATCAGCAGCTTGTCAGCAGGAGCATGCTTTGAGACTTTGCGGTTGCCCCGCTCCACGGAGAACACCCTCGCATGGCATATTTGTGGCTTGCTGGGATTCATTTTTCCCCTTACACTTCCAAGTGTTGGCAGGCTGCAGGGACCTCGCGGGAGATTCCAGCCTTTGCCACTCGCTGCAATCAGAGGTGGGAAAAAGTGGCTGCAACTCTCCTCCTGTTCCCACCACCTTCCCTCTTCACGCTCGGCGGATGGGTGATGTGTTAACAGCAGCCAGAGCAGCAAGGGGAGGGCTGCTTCTCAGCAACTTCTGCAAATCCTGAGTGTCCATGGGGTTGAAGATGTCCTCTTCTCGTCCATCCCTAAGCAGGCAGCAAGCGATGGGCTGCGCAGAGGACTGGGCAACGTAGCTGGAGCGGTGGGTGTGGGTTGCCTCCTGAGCCTCGTGGTCAGGCTCCAGCCCTGCTCTGACCCCAGGGAAGGTGGGACATCTCCGGTGTGGGAACTGTGGGCCTCTTGGGTCTCGTTCTTGGACAACCCTGCAGTGTTACCAACAAAGCAGGTCCCTGATCCAAGGCCTGAGTACCACAGGTACTCAACCCCCACCCTGGGGGCTACAACAGGTGATTTGTAGGGTAAGTCGCAGCCGTAGGGCACTGGGGTGGGATGGAGGAGTCAACCGGCCAAGGGAAACTCCATCCTCACAGCCACCCTTTCGGCTAGCAGAGAGAAAACCTCTGCCAAATCACCGGGTGATTTTCTCCAGAAGGGGAGAGGTGCGGGAGCTAGCTGAGCATTAGGCATTTTGCAAAAGCACTTTGGCACCCTTCAAAAATAGCAATCTAGGAATTGACAGCAGTGGTTTCAGCAGAGGCAGTGTTGCTGCCGTGATGGTCTAAGGACATAAGTGAGGCAAAAAAGCCTTGGTAGGAAAAAGCAATAGTTTTTTTGTTACACAGATAGCAGAGTTGGGGAAAATAAGCCAGGCTTTCAGGTCTGCAAATTCTTCTTCGGATGTGATGCTGTAAACTCCAGGCTTAGCGCTGGGAAGGACGGGTCTGGGCTACTTTCGTTAGCGAGGCAATCAGAAGGCAGAAGCTCCTAGCTCCTGGGCAGAGTGGCAAGTTGCTTATAAGGGGAAAGGCGCTTCTCGGGCTTTTGAGAAGAAAGGAGGACAATAAGAGTTTATTCAGAGAAAGAAAGAAAAACACACAGTGATCTGGATTTTTTTTTTTTAAAAAAAGGATATAAAACCGCATATAATACCAACAGAAACCTTCACTAAAATCAATATATGGGTTTGTTCAGCATATGCAGGTTTTACACTCATTCAAGAAGCCTGGGAGCAGTAAGCCTCTGGTCTGACTCCAGCTCAGCTATACATGAGCCCAAACCTTTCTGGAAACTCTTCAACCCATCTCCCACCATTTGAGGGAAGCTGTTTAGGCTCCTCTCACAATTTCTCTTTGTTATTGTGACTCTTAAATATCTGTGCCAGACTGTAATCCCCAGTTTGACTCTAAAGCTAGCTTCTGCCTCCATAGTATCTTATTATACCCAACTTAAATTACGAAGGGTGGCGAGACAGGGTTGATAAGGAAGATCTATGATGCTTAAAGGACCATCTATAGCAACTCATTGCTGAGTGGCTCCATCTCCATCCTCTGGAGAAAAGCTGCTGCCAAAAATACACTCAGTTTCAAGTGTGAGCCCTCAGTCAACTAGGATCAGAAGCCTCACTCATATTCTTCCTGGGCGGAGAATCGTCCCAGCAAGGGTTCACCTGATCATGGTTATAAAGGGAAGCACCTCTAAGAAACTGATTTGTGAGGGCTCTGGCCCAGAGGAGATGTGGGTGTTGGTCTGCAGGTGGGCAAGGGAAGCTGTAGGTAGGAGTCTGTCATCACCTGGCAGTGTTGTGATGTGCTGGGTAAGGAGCAGAGATGTGTAGAATTCCTTACCATGGGGTAAGGATGCTCCAGGTGCTGGGGGCAGGAACCCTGAGTGCATCAAGCAATGGCTTTGAGGAGCTCCAGGTGGCAAGAAGCTGCATTTCACCCAAGGCAGCAACTCCCCTCCCTCTTTGGGTTTCCATGTAGACAGCAAAATGCAAACAAGCTCCCTGGGAAGCGTGGTGGGAGTCAGCATCACCACTGGGAACTCTGGTGGCTGTGTGCTGGGACATGCAGCCAGCCGTGCCACCTCCCATGGTGGAAGTCAGGTCCCACTTGTAACAGGGCAGAGATGGTCTACTTTCTGGTATGTTTTAAAAAGAATTATTTCTGTGGAGTTGGGTGACATTTCCCTTCCTTTGCTGAGTTTCGAGCGTATTTGTTATGCTGCTTGTTTGGGCTTTTTTGCAGCCCTGTTGTCTGGGGATCTCATTTGCGTAATTTTGTTGGGTCCTGGCTAATAATGATGTCACGTAAAAACAATTCATTCTGCTGGACTGAGTGGGCTTTGTTGTCATGGTAACCTTTGATTCAAAGACTCGCAGGAAGGAGACAGGTAAGTGCTTGAAATTGCTGTATTTCAGCATGGTTTCAAATGCCTCGGAAGTCTGAGGCCCATTTTCCATAAATGAAATCTCAAGTCTTGTTGAAGTACTTGGTAAACAAAATTCGTTTATTGCCTGAAGAAAATGGAGTGGAATTCAGCTGAAGAAAACACTTCTGGAAAGGAAAAAAAACCCAAAGGTTTCATGAGGTGCTCTACAAAATAACGGGACTTAAATACAATCAGGACATGCTAATGTTGTTTTGTTCCCCAAAATTCAGCCCTGGAGAGCAGAGAACCTTTCCCTGCGAGGGGAGATAGTCCAATGACCCTCAGGTCTGGCCCGTGATGGAGACCTATGTGCTGGGTGGGGAGGAAAAGGGACAGGAGCAGGTCTGATGGGAGAAATCTTTAATTTGTTTCAAAAATGTGCTGCGTTCTACCCAGTCTGAATCAATGAGCCTCTATGTTCCCAAAATTTGAGTCAAAACACTCTGGAAGCCAAGATACTCACTAAGACCTAGATATCTACACGCCTGTTTGGAGATCTGATCGTGAATGCTTGTGGCTTCTCTGAAAATCAAACTGGGATGATGTTAGCCCCTCTGGATACGAGTTAGGCTGAACTGGGGTTGTAGGGAGATATTTCCAGCTGCAAAGCCCTGGGCTTCTGAAGAGAGATTCCCAATTGGGAGATGCTGTGTAAAATCAGCAAAAGCTGTATAATGCTGACTTCCTTTCAAAGTGGAAATTAGTCCAGACCCAAAGGCATGCCACAAAAGGCAAGAGCCAATGCTCAGCATCTGGATCCAGCCAACACTTTGGTCAGGAATTTTCAATTCTGCTCTCCCCTAAATATTCTCCAAGAGGACATCCGAGGATCTGCGAGTGAAGTTTTTTGGCCAGACCATAGTGCGAAAGGAGAACCTGGTGCATTGGTGTTACCAGGATCTGGGTTGCAGTGCTTATCCAAACCCTTTTCAGCATAATTTATAACCCCCCCAAAATGCTCCAATGTGTCTCCTCCTTTGCCCAGAAGCGCTTTGACAGAGCTTTCCTCCAAAGCTAAAAGAATCCCTTGGCACTTTAACTCTTGCATGGAAAATGTCATTTTCTCCAAGGCGTGTGGGAAAGGAAGCTGCTTCAGCTCAGCTGCAACTGGTGGTTTGGGGACGGAGGAGGATAATGAGATGAAACCCAGGTGAGCCTGTAGAAATCAACTGCCCAGGTGCCAGCTCTTCGAGTCCCACAACTGCTGGAGGAAGCAGAGATGCCATGTGGAGTCTATTTAACACAGGTCTCAAGCAAACTGTTCTCTGGGGCTTAAAGAAGAGGTTTGGAATGGTTTTGTGTCTTGCTGGGGTCCTGCTCCAGCCTGAAGGATGTTCAGAGAAGCTCCTGTGAATTGCACCAGCCCTGGCACATGGAGAGCAGGTTCCTGCAGCAGGATGGAGCGTGGCGGTGAGGAGGGAGCTCCGGAGAGGGGGGGATATATATAACCCCAGGGGAGAGCAGCAAATTGGGTCTGCGCTTCTTGGGCTCGCAAGGAGCTTATTTCTGGTGTATACGGGAAGTGCCCGAAATAGAAGCATTTTGGAAATAGCGAAAAAAGAGTGTTTCCGAAGGACTCCAACCCTTCTCCGTGTGATTTGCTCAACCCTTCAGAGCGTTTGTTGCTTTTTTCGGTGGCAGAAGCTATTCAGGGAATTTGACCTGAATTTTTGCATCAGTTCGGATGCCTAGAAATTGCATTTATTTAAAGCAAATAAGTTATTTGCTAGGGAAAAAAAAAAAAAATTGCCTTGCTCTGTGCAGGATAAAAGGCAGCTATTCCTAAAATTAACCCAACCATAGTGCGAGTGTTTGCTGGGCTCTCGGTCTGCAGGTGGAGAAGAGCTGCTATACTGGGAAAGCCCAGAGCCTTGTCTAAAGAGCGTCCGATTTCTGAAGAGCAGATGCTTCCTATAATCTTCGGTTTTCTTTCACTCCTGTGCATCTTGTAGAGCTTCACCGGAGTACTCTCCCAGCCTGCAGCAATCTGTGGCTCAGGGATTTGCCTGTAAAAGCCGCATCCTTAGTTTGTGTTACGTTATCCTTATGTTAAGAGGGCTGGGGGGTGATCTCGTTGCTCTCTACATCCTCCTGAGGAGGAGGAGTAGTAGAGAGGAAGGTGCTGAGCTTTTCTCCCTGATATCCAATGATAGGACGTGTGGGAATGGTTTGAAGCTGCATCATAGGAGGTTTGCACTGGACATTAGGAAGCATTTCTTTACAAAGAGGGTTGTCAAACACCGGAACAGGTTTCTTAGAGAGGTAGTTGCTGTCCCAAGCCTGTTGGCATTCAAGAGACATTTGGACAATACCCTTAATATGTTTTCAGTTTTGGTCAGCCCTGAAGTGGTCAGGCAGTTGGACTAGATGATCACTGTCAGTCCTTTCCAACTGAAAACATTCTATTTTAATGGCTCTTGATGGATTGTTGTTATGTGAGTTGGTCCAGCTGCTCCTTGAACTCCTATCAGCTGTGTCCACAACATCCCTCAGACAGCAGTTGTTGGATTTAACTGTAGTATAAAGAAATACTTTAAGTTTGGCGGCTCTGACTTTTGCCCTTCCATTTGATGTCTTCTTGTGCGCTTGCGTTAGAAGAGAAGGTGAACTCTTGATCCCTGTCTGTCCTCTGCCTCCCTCACACAATTATGCACTTGAATTTTATGAACCATATCCCATCTTAAGCAGCTTAGTCATTGCTCTGAGGGAGCCAAGGGGTCTGCACAGCCAGTGAGCTGGCTGGGATCAGGTGTGACAGGCAGACACAGTGTGTTTTCTTCCACCTATGTTTCTGAATACAGCAGCTCCTGAGCAAAAGCTGAGCACTGGGGTCCTGCAGCAGGCTGCGTGTATGATCAGTGCCCAAAAAGGCAGGCTTAACAGTGGGTCCAGTGCTATTCAGCTGCATGCCTGCTGCTCGGTGCTTGACTTGTTTTTTGGGGTTTTTTTTCAAGTAGCTTTGGTGATGCCTCCTCCAAGCAGAGCCCCTGTGCCCATGTGCCAGGATCTCCCTGCAGCCAGTGGGATGTGCAGTGCTCCTGCAGCAGCACGCCAGAGGGTGGTTTCTAGGACAGCATTTCAAAAAATCATCTTGGGAAACCCCAGAACATGCTAAGACTTCTCACGTGGCATTACTCCATTGCTTTCCCACTGCCTGAAAGGGCTGCATCTCTCTAATAGTCTTGCCTGGGTTGTGGTATTCACACCAGTTGTGCAAAGCGGCTTCACAGCCAAAATTTCGGTAGCAGGAGTTGTCTGTAGATCTCCGTTCTGGCGAGTGGTCACCTCTCCCCTTGGTCTTACAGGCTGCAGGGTCACCACCTGTTGCTCTTGAGGGCTCTCCTGGATGGAGCTGTGGAAAAGCAGAGCCTGTTTTGCAAAGTGCTGCATTTCACAGGAGCCGATTGAATTAATGTTGTCACGCTGCAGCTCTTGCCTCTGTTTTCAGCATTTGAGGTAAATAAGGCTTACGTAAACGGGCGATGGACGAGAGCCCTCTGGGAGCAGAGGTGGTGTGTGGAGACGCTGTCTCTGAGCCCCCCTTCACAGCAACTGGTGGCAGCCCTCCACCCTGACCCCAGCTCCCCTGCGACTCTGGCTCGGGCTGCTAATGATGCTGTTACAGTTCTGAGGAGGCACCTCCGTCCCCATCAGTGCCCCTCAGCTATTCTGACCTTCTCTCCGCCCTTGAGCTGGTCAGCAGGGGCACCTCAAGCTCAGGCTGAAGGGCTTCCATGGTTTTGCTTCTGGCTGCCGCCTGCCAGTCACACCCAACGATAGCAGGGAGTTTTAATGATCTAGATAAATGCTTCTTGAGAGCACAGAGTTCTCTTTATTAGTGATCAGGACAGCTTTTCGGAGACAAAACATGATGGATTTACAGCTTAATCCCTGCCTCCTGCCGCGTTGCAAGCACTCTCTAAAACCTTTGTGGACACCAAGGCCATTTTGGAGTTTCAAAGTTAAACCATCCTTCTCTTCCCCCTCCTTGCAAATACCAGGAGGATTGGGGAATCAAAGCCTCAGTTGTGAATATATTCTGGTTCTTAGGTGTCTCCCTGCCTGTGTGACGTGATTCGAAATCTTCCCAGTGTTTTTCCTGTGCTCAGAGCTAGAGCTGGTCAGAGAAGGTCAAAACAATCATGATCCCCCTGATGCACCCTCTGATGGATATGTTGCAAACAAAAGGGACAGTGAATTTTAGCATAAATAAATATTAAACTGGGGTTTTGGAAATTTTTCATTTATTTGCCATCTGCGATTCTTCTGATTATAAAAGAAATAAATAAATAAAAATTAATCATCCTGTCCTCCAGTCAAAGGCAGGAAAAGACTAGCTGAGGTTTCTCTGGCTGGCCCTGTGGCACAGAGATTGCCTTGTGGACAATTACCTGGTGGTTAATCTGTGCCTGACAGGCTGAAAATGGTCACCAAAAGTACCAGGCAAAGAGTTAAAAATGCTCTAGGGTGAATTCAGGTGATGCAGTCAGACTCCATTGCAGAGTTGATGGTCCTCTTGGAAGCAGGGGCTCAGATCAGCAAAGCCCTTTCTTTGAATTACTTTCCTGGCCATGCCTAAACTTCTGGAAATATCCTTCAAGCCGAAGAATACGATGCTTGGGAAGGGAGAAGGAAAACACAAAAGCTAACCAATAAAGTAATCTTGGCAAAAATCAAATCAAATCAGTGGACAAAAGGCTGTGCTTTGCCAGCAATGGAACCATTCAGCCAGCCACAATAGCGTGCTCCCTTCCCGTTCTTTGCACCCCAGCCCTGTGCATTTGTTGTTATTATCTTGCCTGGACCAGATTGGTGTTGACAAATAAAAACCCAGGTGGATTTGATTTTCCTTGTCCATATGGTCAAAGGGAAGGAGTCATCTTCCCCTCGGTGTCTGATTTTTCATTGTCCTCACCCCGCTTTATTCCTTCTGTGCCCTGGCACGGAACAAAGACTTGAATTATGGCAGAAGATGAATGAAGTCTTTGGAAAAAAACCTACGATTAGGTGCCGAGGCATGGTGCAGGGGGAGAGCAAAGGGGTCGTCACTTGAGTTTTAGGAGTGTTTGGGCTGACTGTGGAGCTGGTTGTCTGGTGAGGAAGCAGGAGAAAAATGCAGAGAAAAGCCAGGAGAGGTGGCAGCTGTGCCAGCTGTGACTGACTACCTAGATAATGTAGACAAGAGGTGCAGTGAAGGCTCAGCTTCACCTACTGTGTCCTCTTCTACAACGTGCCATTACCGTGCAGATCTCCCATATGCACTCAAAAAGGCGATTTCTAACAGGGAAAGTCTTCAATGAGAGCAGCAGAGTGTTCCACAGTGCTAAGGGCACACGGTAAAGATAAGGATTATTTCTTCCATTACGCAGCTGAGGAGCTGAGCCCCAAGAAATCCCCTGTGGGCTCCAACCACAACGGATTCAAAGCTACAAACAGCCCTAGACCACGATATTTTTCAATGCATGATGCTTCTTCACATGATGGGAAGAGGGTCTGGCCATTTCTAGGGTGCTGAGATGGCAGTTGAGGGAGTAAAACAAAGACCTCCAGAGTCAAATTCATGCTGGAAAAAATAAACTGAGGGTGAAAAGCTAGGAAAGGGAATAACCATAGCATAGCACTGCCATTAATTTAATGTTGTGATGATTAATGTTGTAGTGTTGTAACAATGGGATGGGAGGTTGGGTGATGTATAGGTTTCCCTTCTGCTATTGCCCCCAGAGCACTCCTTTTATCCTTTAGTCCAGGCTTGAAGGAAAGCTTTTACTCCCCCAAAATCAGACTTTGTGGCAACAGAAAAAAAGATCCTGACTCTCTTGCTGGCAGAGTGGTGTGAAACAATGGTGATATAAAAAAAAAAGAAAAAAGTAGTAATCTCTTTAGAAAAGAAAGGCCTGGTCTTACTTGGCAGGTGTTATTTATTTTTCCTAGCAGAGGGAGCAAGAAACTGCAGCTGGAATCTCCGGTTGGCTTCCCAAGGTACTACGGTGACATTTTAATGATCTAATTCCCCTCCGAGGTGGCATTTTCACTTGTTCCCCTGACCTAACTCTGTACATTTACCATGAAACAAAATACTCGCCATCAGCCTAATATCTCAGGCTCAGAGGGTTAAAAAAAAATAATAAAAAAAAGACTGTGATACTAATGAAATGAATGGACTCTTCACCCTGTTAATCCTTACGAGGATGTAGCTGGCTATCTTCCCCACCTACCTGAGGGCCTGGAGCTCTTCAGGAGCACGTTGGCGCGATGCCGTTGCCCTCTGCATCTCCCCCGGGCAGAGGCTGTGGCTCAGGGTACACCTCTTTGATGCTTCCTGGCCCATTTGCCCTCTCCTCCTGCACCGCTCAAGGTGATTGTCCTGGTCTAAGCTAAACAGAACCAATTCTGTGCAGTTATTTTATTTTTCAGCTCAGGCTCTTCTAAGAGGCTGCACCTCCTGAAGTTAGCAGCACGTTTTTATCATAGAATCATAGAATGGCCTAGGCTGGAAGGGACCTTAGAAATCATCTAATCCAATCTCCCTGTCATGGGCAGGGATACCCTTAACCAGCCCAGGTTGCTCAAGGTCTCATCCTACCTGGCCTTGACCATCTCCAGGCAGGGGGCATCTACAACCTCTCTGGGCAATCTATTCCAGAGTCCTGTCACCCTTGGATTGAAGAATTTCTTCCCAAGATGCAATCTAAACCTATTCTCCTTCAATTTAAACCCATTTCCCCTTGTCCTATCGCTGGACACTCTTGTAAAAAGCCCCTCTCCAGCCTTCCTGTAGATTCCCTTCAGGTACTAGAGGGCAGTGATAAGGACACAATGTCTGCTAAGAGAAGTGATAATGCTTGATGTTTACAGTTGCCGCCTGGGCTTGGGATGCAGAAAGGTTCTTGCTTATATTTGCTCCTCTAGTGACCAAGGTCATTGCTAGGTCTTGTGAGCCACACTGGAGGTGCCTGGAAGTAAAAGGGGTCACTAAGAACTAAAACATTGTACCTCCAGTGAGTAACAGACAGCACAGTTGACCAACAAGAGTATTCGATTCCATATACATCTTATATCCAGTATAGAACTGAGCGATCATGGGGGTTAAGGTCTTTTCTTCAACAGCTGGTGTCCGAGCAGGACTCTGTCCATTCTCCTGCC
>NW_009734785.1:11628-13451 GCF_000703405.1 Apaloderma vittatum | reverse complement strand
GGACCCCGCCCCCTGTATCCAGCTCCCCTCTGCCACTGAGCCTGGGGCTGCTCTGGTGCCACCTGCTCTACGGCATCTATGGGGATCGCTACTGGGGCAGGGAGTCAGGTTCAATATCAGTTTTGTATATATTATTATATATTATCTTTATATAATGTTTTAGATTATCTTTATTATTCCCTTACTAGTACTATTCTGGTTTTTTTAAAATATTTTCCAGTCCTTTCATCCTTTTTCCAACCCTTACATCTCTCTGCCTTATTCCCTTTCCCTTCCCATTTGAGAAGGGAGGGGGGTTAGAGAACACCGCTCGACGTTCAGTGGCAAGCCCAGCCCTACTTGACAGTGATGTTCGTGCCGGTGAGACATTTTTCTCGCTCTGTAGTGCAGCTCTGCCCTGTTTCAGGGGAGTGGCACCAGGTTGAAGTGTTGCTTGTGACAGGCGTGGGGCACGGATGAGATGACCTGCGAAGGATGCAGCTTGCAGGATGCTTTGCCCCACCACCAGGCTCCAGCTTCCACTCTCTGGAGATAAACTAGTTCACGCTGGTGTAAAATATGTGCAATGAAATAACATAACTACAGCAAAATAGTTTATGTAAAGCACTGATGTGGGAGAAATTTCATAAGAGGTTTCATACCTCAAAAAGGCCTTTTGTCAAAAATAGAAGCATTTTCTCTAAGAAAAAAAATAAAATCAAGTTTCTTGCACAGTCTTACTGTCATGCTAGTGCTGTTCCTAGCTGCCATGGAGACCCATTTTTCTCCCAGTGTTATGGTCCTTTTCTGAGCAGGACAGAAAGCAGAAGCAGCTTTCTCAGGAGCAACTGGGACGGGGACACTGACTGCTACCCACCTTGGCAACTGGCCCTACAGCAAAACCCACTGGGGGCTGAGCTCTTTGCCTGAGAGGTTTCAAGGGGGCAGGCTGGTTATGGGGTATGAGTGGGGACTGCTGAGCAAGCTGGTCTGGAAGAAAACAGAGAGTCCAGGGACAGGTGAGCTGCTGATGTGACCTGTGAGGGAGCAGAGGTAGGAAATCCAGCTGGGAAATGTGAGGGGAAACATCTACCTGCACCTTGAGACTGGGTTAAGCAAGATCAAGCTCAGTGGTATGTTGCTGCTAAACCTGCAGGGAAATGCTGGCACCCAGCACTAATATTTTGGTTTATTTCTCTGGGAAAGAAATGGGGATACAGCAAAACTCCAAACAGAGAAGACACTGGTGCTCCCACTTTGGAGGGGCAGGGCAGCTACGGGGATGGGGAGAAACCAGGCAAAGAAACCAGGCCATGGAAATCAATGCAAATTACTTTGATCGCAGAGTTTCAAGCCCATTTGCTCTGTAGGAAGCACGGCTGTCAGCAGGGATAGGCAGTGAGAGGGGTGGGATCTCACAGCTTGCGAGATGAAATGGAGAGAATGTGGCAGATGCTTATTTATTTATTTATTTATCTATTCCCCACCCCTAGTTTCAGAGGGCCCTTAGCAAGAAGCCCTGAGCATCACTTTAATGGACCAAAGGGGGATGATTTCAAGCTCCAGCCCCAATTCCCTACATTTCTGTCGATGTAAGTGGCAGCACTGCGGGTAGCGCTGGTACCGTGCTATTACAGTGAGGGGGCCAGGGAGTGATGGACACCAGGCGGGATTGGTGATGGGGAAGTAATGGGGCCCCACAAAGCACATTCCTGGCATGCAGAGAGGCTTCACGCACCAGAAATCCGCTGGGGACGTCCTTGGAACCGCACAGCAAAGCAGCAGAACCCTTCTATGAGCAACAGCACAGGAAGGGAGATGGTCACATAAAAGCGGGCTCTGCG
>NW_009734785.1:8015-11608 GCF_000703405.1 Apaloderma vittatum | reverse complement strand
TCTGGTAGGGAAAAGCTCCAGTTGAGTCAGTCGTCATTTCTAGGCATTTTTATTTTTATTTTTTTAAAAAAAAAAAGAAATCCCTTTGGGGCAGGGGCTGCGTTTTCATTCAGAGCTGCACACGATGGGACGTGTGCCTCTGCTCTAGTTTCTGAGTGTCGCTGTTGTTGTAGGTTAATTATCATTAGTAATTAATCATCACTGCTTGCAGAAAGGCTTTTCCCTGCTGGTCAGGAGTCACACAGAGCATTAACAGCTTTTTTTCTCCTGCAAACACAGCTCCAGTTTGGCCCAGGGATGCCTATGGCCCTGGCAGCTGCCACAGAGCCTGGCAGACCCTTGGAAGGTGGCTGGGGGGAATCTGGGTTGTCCTGCCTGGTGACTTTTTTAAAAAAAAAAAAAAAAAATACAAATGCAGCTAGCTACAACCTCTCCGTGCTCATGCAAAGCTTCTCACGGAGTCTCCTAGCCTAAGTCTTGCTGACTTTTTCCTTCTTTTAATAAGTTTCTGATGCAGTGAGACAGCTGGAACAAATTCAGTGATAAGTCCAGTGGTAGCACGTTTTCAAAGATGTAGCTGAAAAAAAACCACCTAATAACTGCAGTCATTCCTTTCTCTATACCTAAAAAACTCAAATAAAAAGAAAAGAAATGAGAAGGAAGGTGGCATCAAGATGTTTCTGCTAGGGCCACCCCAGGGAAGGAGAGACCCCAGGAGACCTGCTGGCCTCAGGGTCACACAGATGTGGACATGGCCATGAGTTGTCTATTCTGGAAGGAGTCACTTCCAATGTTGACATCTCCACAGAGCTTTGCATTTAGTGGTTTCGGTTTTTGGTTGGGTTGGGTTTTTTTTACCTCGCAGATCCAGTCACCAGATCCTAAACCGGGTCAGGCATATGGAATCACAGCATGAGCAAATTCAGCTGGCTCAAGTTCAAGCTTATAAGGAACTCGGTTGCTTTTTTATCTTTTTTTCTTTTTTTTCCCCCAACTCAAACCAAATCCCAAACATAAATTATGGGAACCAGGCGCTTCCTGGCGCCTGCAGCTGCTCAGCAAAATTGACTTTTCCGTCAGCGCTGCCGCTCGTAGCGCAAACCTGGCAGCTGAGCGCCGGACCCAGTTGGAGCCCTGCTTTTCGATTCAACAAAAGTTCAGCCAACTTGGAGCATTTCAGACTCAGCGAATTATTTTCTGACAAAAAACGTTGGTTTATTGGGAAATTTCCGGCTGGCTCTAATTGGGACAGCTGTTAAGGCGGCAGTTTTCACAAGAACTAAAAGTTGCTTTCAGATGAGTACAGCTCTTAAAACGGCTGCTGCTTTGATAGCTGCTCATTGCCTTTCTTGTCTGATTATTGAGCTTAGTATCTCCCTGCAAGCTGAAAAAAAAAAAAAAAATCCACTTTGCCTGTCTCATCTTTCTCTCTTTCTCTTCTCTTTACCAAATATTATCTTCCCCCCCTCCTCCTCCTCCTTCAAGGAGACTCTGTCAGTTTGAATTTGACCCTAAATGTGAGCTTTGCAAAAATTAACGTGTATAGCATTTCAGATTAAGATAATTCTCTTTTTTCTTTTTTTTCTTTCTTTTCTCTCAAGCTTCCCGGGGTTCAAAACCACTGTCAAAAAGTCAAAGCAAACATTTGCCTTGTTGCTTTAACGTGGGAGATCCTGCCAAGAAAATTAACGAGGCCTATCTCCACAAAGGGAAGAAACTCATCTAATTCTGATGGTGGTACTGAGAGATGTGCAGCTTGCTAACTTTTCTGTAATGACTTGGGGTTTTTAATTTAATTGTTTTTTCCTTTCCAATCCCACACGTGTTTTTGTCGCCAAAGCAAGGAAGCGTATGAAGGTTCCTAAGTAGCTCAGAGTTCCCAGAGTCTACGAGGTGGAAATTTCACATCCTTAAGGAGCTGGGAGCTGCCAAGGACTTGACGAAAGCCCTTTATAAAACAATATTATGAGCCTTATTCCGATCTGCTGGGAATTCCCACCTTGCTCCCCGTGTTGCAATGGGTAGACCTGGAGCACCGACAGCCTGGAGCACCGGCAGCCCCGTGCGCTTCGTAGTTCTTGCAGAAAGGACGAGAGCAGAGTTGTGGTGTCCATGGCTGTAGCCCAATAATTTGAGGTGGTGGCAGATAGTCTTGACCATCTCAGCTGCTGGGCTTTCCCCAGCAGCAGGGCCAGGCTTGTGCACTCCCCGCTCTTTGGCCTCGGCCATCTCAATGCTTAGAGGGGTCTTAATTCCTGCTGGAGTTTCACCCCTGGCAGTCACTTTCTCTCGCAAAGCTAGCCCCGTGCCAGATACTTATCACTGATGAGTTGCTTGAACATCCCCTTCGTGGCAGCTCTGGCTGTGTCGGCTCCAGCGAGAGCGGCTCTCCAGGGAATACACGTTGCAGATATGGAAATTGCTCTGGAGCAGAGTGAGGAATGGATTAAATTTGGTTCAGGCTGAATCAAAACAACTTTTTTTTTTTTTTTTAATATGGCTTTCCAGTGAAAGGGGAAAAATGAAAAAAATTCATCTTGTCGTCTCAGCACGTTGTTCGACCAAAACAGTGGTTCTTTTTCCACCCGTTTTATTTAAAGAAGGTTCAGTTTTAAGTGAACAATGGTGTGCTGAAGTGGAAAAACCTAAAGCATTTAATTTAGAAGATGGATCGATGAAACATTCTGGCGTTCTTAAGCAAAACATTTTATTTCAAACAGATTGAAGGAAGTACTTTGATTGCAGCTGTTTTGTTTTTTTTTTCTTGGATGGTGGTTTTGTTTTTCTTCTCACTCAACCTAATTGCCAAATTCGGCCTAAATTTGCCAGTTGTTTATACGCCTCAGGGCTCTGTTGTGCACCACATTTGTGGTTTGTTGAAAATGAAAAAAAGAAATCTTTGACTGTAAATTGATGTGTCTAGGAGGTGCGAACGGGAGACCCCTGACTTTTGGGTCCTGATGGGTTGTTTTTCTGCAGCTCGTGCTGCGAACCACTACCTGACAGCAGCTCATCCTGTAATTTCCCTGCAGGCAATGCCCTGTCCTTCGGCGAGCAGTTTTACTCCTATTTGTAAATGTGCTGCTAGAAAACCATGTGATGCCAGAACTGTCCCTCTGGGCTAGTTGCTCTGCTGCTGCACTGCCCAATCTCATGGGAAAAGAGCTCAGCAGCCTCCCTGGGGTCTCCCAGGAATTTGGGAGACCCTGCTGGACTCTGGCACCTGTGGAATACATCCAGTCGCTTGCACCCAGCTGTCACTCCCAGTCCCAGCCCTGGGTGGCAGAGGGAAGGAATTTCGATAAAGAGGAGCAAAGTTTTATATTTAGAGCCGGAGGGTGCTCCTTCATCAGATTACGCCAGTTTTAAGTAGGTCAGGCGGGAGACCCAAGATATTCGAGTCCCCTTCAAAGGCAGCCGTCCGTCACTTATTATTCCAGGCATTTCCCTTTTGCTCTGCCTTCCTTTCACAGCCTCGGCCCTTTGTCGCTGCTTCTGGGCTGTGCTGGCTCTTGCCGGGCTTCCCAACACTTGCTCCTTTCATTGCTTTTCCCAGCCCTCATCCCCTCCTGGCTCTGGTACAGCGGTGGGGA
>NW_009734785.1:2929-7956 GCF_000703405.1 Apaloderma vittatum | reverse complement strand
CAAACAGCCAGAGACCAGAGGGGTTGCTGTGTGTGTGTGTGGGAAGCTCCTCACAGCATCGTGTACCCCCATGTCTTTAGGCTGAACACAGTTTTAGGTGAGAGGAAGCAACGATAGCCATGAAAACATCCAACACGCAAAATAACTCCCTGAATCTCCCCATTTAACCCTTTTATTCTGCAATGAGAATTGTCTGCCCTGGCCAGCCCGAGACTGCCTGCCTGCTCTCTCCCCAGCAGCATCGCCAGCCAGTCCCAGGCATCCTTTCCAGCCAGTTTCCCTGTAATCAACCCTAATAATTAAGACTCTAGATGAGTAGAGGACCCTTGCTGCGCGTCCCCAGGTTGCCTCGCCAAGAAGCGCGCAGCGAGGAGGAGAACGGCTGGCAGGGCCTTCTCGCGTGGCTCTGAAGTGCAACCCTGTCGCCTCCATTACCCAAAAAAAAGACTTAAATTCCCTTCTCCTTCAGCACGGGCAGGTCTGACACAGGCGAGGGCATCGGCAAGGAGCAGACCCCGAGGCTGATCCTGCAGTGAAGCACTTCAGCGTGCATTAAGTCATTTTTTTTTTAATTTTTTTTTCTCCCCAAGCTGACTGGAGTTATTCGAGTGCTCATGATTACGGGCTTTGTAGGGTCGCGGCGGGGTTCTCGCACCTGGGACGAGCGGGGCTTTGCTGCTGCTGCAGGCAGGCTGGGCAGGTCAGCAGTGCCTTGGGTTGTCCCCGAGGGTCGAAGCTCTCGCTGGCCTGCGAGGGGTCTGGTGTGGGTTTACTGGTGCCAGGGATGATCTGGACCCTCCTTTTCAGCCGCAGTGACACATTCCTGCACCGAAATCACCAGCAAGTAAGACCTGCTTGGGTTTTTTTATTGTTGTTGAGCCATTTTCTTCTCTCGCTCTCAGCCTATTACGTTTTTCAACTCTCGGTGGAATTTTTATTCTTTATTTTTTTTTTAACTCAAGGCCTCCTTCAAGCTGATCACAAGGGAACGCTGAGTGCTTGTTTTTTAATATTCTGACAGGTGCTATTTTGCTATTTGCTTGTGATGATTCAGGACATTTGCATCTCTTTGTCCTTAATTAAAAAGCACTTCACCCTTGCTGCAGGGGTATGGCAGATTTCTCTTGATCTAGTCATTGTGGGGCACTTTTAATCAAAATATCCATGGTGTCGGTGTGGGTACGTTTCTGACGGGGGGTGAAGATTAGCACAGCATGTGGGTGTAATTATGGCTTGCTCTTTTTTTTTTTTTTCCTTTTTTTTGGGGAGGTGCTTGGATTTGACTGGTGTTGAAAGGCATTTTCTAACAGCCTCCTAGAGGACAGGAGTCCCCTATCCACCACAAACATGGGCAATGACAAAGGTATTATTTAACGGCAACGTGTGTTGCCTTGGGCTGTCAGGGAGGCTAAAACGTAGTTGCCAGCTGAGACTCACCTGGAGTGGGTCTCACCAAGGAAAAGCAAACAGCCTCTCCTGTGCCATCACTGTGGAAAGTGGAATCGGGCTTTGCCTTGGGGACCTGAGCTTGCCAGGCAGCAGCAACCCCAGCGATGGGATCCCAGGGGAAGGGGTCCAGCCCTGGATGCTGAGATCCTGCAACTGCTTTCCGATATTCCAGCCTTAACTCTTCCATCTCCTGCCACAAAACACCAGACTACAAAACAAGCTCCCGCTGCTGTTCTCAGTGTTTATCTGTTCTGCTTTTCCAGACTGGAGCGTGCAGGCTCGTGGGAACCTTTGAAGATTATTTCTCTTTGGTTTTCTGAAGAGACTTCAGCCTCCTCTTGAATCTTTTTATTTTACCTCCTTTCAACGCATCGGCCCGATTTCTTTGAGACTTAACAGTGACAAACAAGATTAAGATGGGAGCTTAGAGAGCATTAGGAGAAGATCTCTCATTCCCGACATGCTGGCAATTACCAGATCCTAGTGCCAGCATCTCTCTTTTGGAGCGGCGCTGCTGCGTGTGCAGCCGTTTCTGCTCCGATGACTTCGGGAGTGCAGGAGCTGGAGGGCACCGAGCGCGAACGTTGCGGCTCACGGTGTCGGCTTCTTTGCACTTCAGCTGCCGCTGATTGCTTTCGGCAACTGGAGGAGCTGGGATGGAGGGGGAGAAAACCTAGAGTGAGGGTGGATGTTGGGCACTGTGGCACCAGCTGCGTTGGCTGGACATGGTCTGGATTTCCACCCGACGAGGTGTGAGGACTCTTTGGTTGGAAAGTAAAATCCTAAAGAGGAGGTACCCTGGTGGGGCTCGCTGTGCCCGGCAGCTGCTGGAGCACAGCCCGAGCTCGTGTGCAGCACAGGGTTGATCTAGGTCAGCGTTTCATGGGAGATCCTGGAGCTGAGGAAGAGAGCAGCGCTGGCATTTCTCCATGTACTCGTGTGGGCCTGGGTGGAGGAGCATCAAGGATGCTCACAAGGGTGTGGAGGTGGAAAAGGATGCAAAAGCAGCGGAGAGCTGTGGGATGGAGAGTGGACTGGAAAAGCAGCCCTGCTCTGCCATGGACTCGGGGGGAACACGGTGATATGACCATGGGGAGGGCTCTGTCCTGCTGTGTCCCACCTGGGCCAAGAGGAAATGGAAGGAGAGGTGATCCTGTTGCTTCCCCCTCCATGTGAGAATGGGCAACAGCAGCACACGGGATGCTCTGTATTCCCTGGACGAATGATGCTTTGGGCCGGGGTGAAAGAGGGGCCGCTGAGCTGCTCCAGGAGAGAAGTAGGCAGGTATGTGCTGAGGAGCCCACACACTGGATGGGCGAAGTGCATCAAGGTGTGCCAAGCCTGTTCTCGGCTGGTCACCTCCCTAGTGAGCTGTTGTGAAAGCAGTGCCATTGGGGTGCAACAGGGTCCCAAGCACTGCCTCCCTGCAACAAAACAGTCCCTCCAATAGGTGTCCCTTGAGTTCAGGCACTTGAGCAAGCAGCACATCACCCTACTGCTGGGGGAGATGGCAGAGCTTCAGAGAACAGGAAAATAAAGAGGCCCTAAGAGTGTCCTGTAGCTCCCAAGAAGAAAGAGGTGTGAGGGTATGGGCTCACTGCAGACATCTATCCCAGGGCTTCAGGGTCACTCCTGTAACAGGCAGCAAAGCAGCGCAGCTCGCGTGACCCCAGATCACCTTTTACGTGCCACAGGAGGGACTGCGTTCTGCCTGGGCTCTGAGAGGAAAGCTTCCCTCACTGCTCTCTCCACTTGCCAACCACCCTGAGTTATCCCCAGGCTGACAAAATGTCAAACTGCCAGGCAAACTGCAGAGCTGGGGCAAGAGGGAAAGCAGAGTGCAGGACCCAGAGCAGCTGCTGGAAATGGTTGTAATTGCAGCAGCTAAGCTCGGCCACAGATGAACAGTTAACATTATTTACTGGTGTATAAACATTCCCGAGCCAGCGTAGAGAGAAGTCATTGAAATCCCTTCGTCTCTGGATGGAAATGCCTAAGGGTATTAACAATAAAAGGCAACCACGTCTCCCTCTCAGCCTCTTAAATCCTGCCAGGGAGCATGGTGACGTGTCCTCAGACGTGCCCGCAGAGCTGAGGTGTGGGAAGGGTCAGGCAGGTTTGCTGCTGGCCAGGTCCATCCACAGGGTTTTGGTCGTAAGCAGCATCTTTCACAGTCACAGGCTCTGCTCTGCGAGTGCTTTGGGGAGTCCCAAGCCCAGGTTTTTCCCAGCTATTGAGCAACCCTGGGAGCAACTGAGTGTGAATAGAGTTTGCATCCCAACAACAGTTTTTGTTGCCTTCGTGACCTTTCCAGATGCTTTCCCCTTGTGGCATGGGTTGGCAAGGTGTCTCCGTTCGGAGGCAGCCACATTTACACAGTGAGAACAACAGTTTTTGTTGCCTTCGTGACCTTTCCGGATGCTTTCCCCTTGTGGCATGAGTTGGCAAGGTGTCCCCCGTTCGGAGGCAGCCACATTTGTACAGTGAAGAGAAGCAACTGCTCCTGTTCCCACAGCTGCATAACCCCAAAGTTTGTTTCAGCAGCTGCACAGTATTCGAATTATGGATGTACTGCTTGGGTGTTATTCCAGGGCAACACTGCAAACTGACCAGCTCATGGTCCTGTACTGGAAGCATGACATCATGGATGACATAACTGCAAATGCTGTTTGAAAAAGTACTGAAACACTTAATTTACTGAGATATTTCCTTTTTCTTTTTTTTTTTTCAAATGCTCTCAGTTCTCCTCCCCTCTTCACCCTTTCCCATGTACATTTTCTCTTCTCATGTTCCTCCCAAGGAAGAATATAGCACATTAAACCTTCAGCTGGGGAGAGCACCAGAAGAGCACAACCATTAAAGTGCAGAAGATGGCACCTTCCTCCTCATCCCTGGGATGACACTGAGAATTGTTCTGACGCTCAGGATCAGATCACCAATCAGCTTGATGATCTATTCCCACTAAGCAACTAATCTTGAAGGGGGAATGGAAGGGATGTGGAGACTCCTTCAGGCCTGGCCTGATGTAGCAGCAGAGGATGAAAGTAAAGTTCTTGCTCCCATCAACGCTCTTGTCACCCTCTGGGACAGCTTGCACCAGCTCTCGGAACAGGCTGGGCTGTCCTCCCACACCCTTCATTCTCCTTGGAAAAGGTTCACGTCACTTTTGCTCAGGCTCCAAACACATTTTTTTTTAATCTGTCAGCACTGCAAGTTTGCTCCAGCACCTAAAAACCAAACTGTGTCCTGTCTGCTTCATATATCATCGCTGTCCATAACGGTGGGAAGCCAGAGCCCAGCTGGAGCGGTTATGGATGTCGTGTGAGCCCAGACGCAGCATCTGCTGCTGCGCCTGCTCTGCCCGGTGAGCCTGAAAAAGACAAAACCTCGACTATGTTCAACAAATGCCCTGGTAGAGTAAACAAATGTTTCCACCTTGCAGGACACGCGCCAACTCAGAGAAATGGGTTGAGGCTTGTAAAGGGGTTTCCATCCTTCAAGTTTTCCAAAGGGACCCTGTAACCAACTTCTCCTCCGCTGTCCTTCCCTGCTCTCGTCCCGGGAATGTCAGCATGCTC
>NW_009734785.1:0-2919 GCF_000703405.1 Apaloderma vittatum | reverse complement strand
GACTCACAGTCTGACCAGCCTCTGCCTTCTGCCAGACCTCACAGCTCTGGGCACGGGGAGGAGATCCACGGGAAACCTCAGCATTCGAACCCACACTGCTCCCAGAGGATGCGCCAGCTGGGTAACGGCACGAGCCTCGGTTCATTACCAAGAGGAGAGCAAGCATCAAGGACAGCGGCTCTAACTGTACTCTGTCCTCAGACAGATGACGTGGAGCAGCGATGGGAGGAGGGGAAGGCAAATTCACCTCCACGCAGCCCTTCAGAGCTGTCTGCTGCATGGCCCTGGCAGTGGCTTCTTGCAGATACCCTGGCAGCTCCTTGTCCTGGCGTCTCCAGCTCTGCCAGAGTGCGCTCGAGCCTGACTTGTACCCGCAGAGCGCTTTGTGGGATCTGTTTTTGCCCAGGATCTCACTGTGGGTTGCCTTGCTCCTCCACCCTTGAAAGATCCCTGACCGAGGAGGATTTTGCAAATGCCATGAGCGTGAGTTGTCTCAGAAACAAGCTCCTAAACCCCTTGGGTTAATACTTTTTTCCACTTGTACCTATTTTTCCCTCAGCACAGCACTCCTGACGTAGCCCAGAAGAAGAGCGGCCTCCTTAGGGAGAGAGACTCCTTGTCTTTGGCATTGCCGGAGGCAAGGAGCCACCAGCCCCTTGCGCAAGGAAGAGAAGGACGGAGCCTTCACCTGCTTGCTCCCGCCAACGCTGGAACAGGCAGCACAGATTTCATGAGCAACACTGCAAAGGAGCTTTTGAGAGCAGAGCAGGATTCAGAAAGGGTTGCAGATATGCCCAGACTCATGCAGGACTCTCTGGCTACAGGGCAGCAGCCTCTGAAAGCGCCGCCAACCTTGCAAGGTTTGGGATCCTGGGCCAGGGCTGGAATTGCCTCCTTGTCTCCCAGGGCTAAATCCTGCAGTGAGGCCGGCACGATCAAACCTGCAGTTACTGTGGCAGCACGGCACCGCAGGTTCTGTGCTCATGAGGACTCTGTAAATAATAGGTTTTATTAGTTTGCCGGCTAAACTGCAGTACCAGAAGGGACAAAAAGCATCTTGAATAAAACATTTCACCTTCTGTTTAGGTTTGGAGGATCCCATGACAGGAGACCTCAAAACAAACGTCTCTTCAAAGTGGAAAATAGGGGCTCTTTCCTCCCAAAACATTGATGCAGGACATTTTTCCATTCTTAACATTTGGACCGAGGGTGCTTTTTTCTGGTTAAAATCATTCACTGTGAATTTGAAATGGTTTTCTCCTAGGCGGAGCCTGTGCTGTTCATAAACAAGGTGTTTGCCTGAAAAGCAGCCCTCTGCCCTTGCTCTCCTACACCATCAGTACACTTTGTTCCTCTCCTTGATCCAAGTATAAGACTTGGTACCAGTTACAGCAAGAAACCACTGTAGATGAAGGAGAATACCGGGGATAATAGCTGTTTGGATGCTCCCAGTGCATACAACTGCCTGGAAGGTGTCCCCAAAAGAGCATCATAAATGGATGTTGTGATTCCCTAACGTGGCTCAGACCATGTCCAGCTCTGCAGGCACCTGTCCCGCCCAGATCTCTCAGCTCTCAGGCAGCAGAAGGGGTGGTCAAAAGAAATCGATCCTGTGAATTTCCCCACGTACCACTTCACATCCTGCGTCTTGAGGGGGAGCTGAGAGCACATATACGAACCCCTGGATTTTCTGTGATCTGTTCCTGATCAGAATCCTTGACAACTTTGTTCTCCCTGCGGCTGCTCTTGTACCTTTCCCAGCTTTGGCTTCATCTGGATCCATTAAGAACTTCTGGGGCAATCCAGTGGCTTGCTTTGAAGCTTAAAGGGTTCTTTTCACCTTCACTGCTGCTTTGATATTCATTATTTACACTTTTGACATGTGCTTCCTGTAAACTCTGCCATGCCAGAGCCGGCTTCTTTGCATGCAATAAAGGGAACATAATCTGCAGCTGCTTCCTTACAGGTAAACGGCATTTCAGGGCTGCGATGCCTGCAGCTGCCTCCTATGGCTTTGAGGCTGCTCAAATCTCATGCTCGAGGGCTTGAGGTGATCATTGCAAGCATCGGCAAGGGAGAGCTTGCGTAGGAAGAGCCTTGAAAAAAATCCCCCAGGTGTGCTGCTGTTATTTACTGCTTGTACTCCTGTAGCACTCCCAGTCCCTGCAGAGGCTGGTCCTGGCTATTAGGCACTGAATGTGCCACGGGAACAGGCAGCTCCCTGTCCTGCCGTGCTGAGCAAATGAGACCAGCACGCAGCAGATGGAGAGCAGAGAAGTGATTTGCCCATGCTCCTGTGGGGAAAGCTGTGACAGGGCCAGGTGTGAGAAAGTCGGGTTGTTTGCTGTCCCGCTCCAGAGCCAGAGATGGTCCCACTCGATTCCGGATGGGTTCCACCAAATCCCCATTTGTCATCAGTGTTACCAGACCCTCTGGGAGATGTGGGACCAGACCCCTTTGGGGGCAGGGCTTCTGCAACCCAAGGCTGTAACCAACTGCCAAAGGACAATTATTGGTATCTCATACAGCCGTGACAAAGTTCGTTCCGAATAACCTTCACCTAAAACTTGCCGAGAAGGAATCTGTTATTCCAGTTTACGAGTCAGATGCCAGCAGTGAGAAGAATTGCCCAAGTGCCGCTTGGCAACCCGTGAGAGCAGAGCGCGACAGCCTGAAAACCCACACGACCCCCAGGCTCGCCCACAGCTCCTCCTCACGCACCCTGCTGCCTGTTTTAATTTTTTTTTGGCCACCCAACAGGTGGAAAAGGCCCCTCTTGCCGCCTATTGCAGCTCAGCCCAGCGGGGACTGACGCTTTGCATATGTTAATAGCTACCCACTCTTTTATTTTTTTTTAAGGGAAAAAAAAAATCCCAAACCACCACTCAACTGTTGTGCATTAAGAAAGCTACTATTAAG
>NW_009734784.1:0-7666 GCF_000703405.1 Apaloderma vittatum | reverse complement strand
AGCAGCCTAATTAACAGCTGATTTAGCAATGGCACGTGGTTTATAAATAAACTGATTTATTTAATTAATTTAATAAAGTTGAAATCGAAGGACCAATTAACTGCTCGCAGATGACAGTTTCTAAAATACCTGACTGAGATGGTTTTTAGATCACTTTTGTGGGTACTGGCTCATGATTTTATTGTAATCAGGTGTCATGATCCAGAGAAGATGCTAACCACTACTGTGCAGACAACCTCCGAGGTGAAATTATTGTCATGTAACAAACAGAAACATTGCAGTTTTTGTGGGCTTACCAGCTTTAACAAATTTAACGGGGAAAGTATGCTTTTCCGTAGCCTGTCTTCTTAGAAATTAGTCGTTGGGAAGATTATCTTATTATTTCCGACATTGACTTTTCTCTGCACACATTTATTTCCCCCAGACTAGATGATTCTTAATTAATTATTCTGTATACAATATCAAATACCCAATTTCAGTTCTGTTGTACAGCAGCATCTGGAACTTTTTAAATAGGGAGACAGAAATACACAAAATAGTATTGCTTGTTTGTAAGTATGAAAAGTTCTAGGATGTTAGTGCCTTCTGGTTTGAAAGCTCAAGAGATCTGACAGACTTGGGGCCCAAATTTGCCAGAAATGTTGCAAATAAATCATAATTATACATTCATTCTGTCAATGTAATAAACCACATATGCTTTTGCTAGACAGGAAGTGCTTATTAAATAGTGTTAGAGCATGTGTTATATATATTAGAACACAGCAAGAACAAAACAAAATATGGAAGGCTTGTGATATTTTATTGCGCTCAGCTGTACTAGTTTATTGCTCTCAGTTGTACTAGTTTGTGCAGTGATCCTGGACAGAGTGCTTGAATCACCGTATCTGTCTTCCTGCAGTGTTGCACGAGCTGTGCCTGGCTGCAGACTCCCCAAGCTGTGGTACAGCCGTGGCTACAAGCGCAGGGTGCTATGTGCATTCTAGCAAAAATCCATGTTTGCTGTGTGGAAAGAGGAGCAGCTTATGTTTTGGAAGCTGTATCCTAAATAGCTGTAGCGGTATGTCTGAGATCATGGTATTTCACATCTGCGTAGGAGGAGGAGGACCTTTGCCGTTCGCAGTGTTACTGCCAACAGCCAGCCCATGGTCCAAGTTTCTTGTAGTTTTTGGTGAGCTATTACAGCAGGCTTGGTGCATCCATCCAGTCACACTTTGTGAAAAGGGAACGTGGCAGTAGGGTTTGGGCTCTTTGGGTTTTTTTCCCCCCTTCCAGAGTGTGTACTTTCTGCGAAGTCTCTTATGTATTAGCTGTGGTGCTTGCCAACACTTTGAAAGGCATCCCATTCTCCCCCAAGTTTTTTAAGAGAACAGGACTGAGGTTGAAGGCCCTCCTGACAAAAGCAGAGTTATTTTCTTGTGACAGCAGTTAAGAATTTAAAAGACTGTAAAAAGAAGCAGACATGGTACTTCTGCTGCCCCCTCTCACTCCCCTCAAGTAGCCTGTAAGTGTTAGTGGGCACACAAAAAGATGGAAAAGTTTCAGTGAACTTTCTGGGTTTGACTAAAACGGTTATTGCTGCAGCTGATGCTTTATTGCTTGTATTCTCTTACAAATGAAGGAATTTGACTGTATGTATTTCTGCTCATTGAAACCCAGAACTTTTTTACTTAACTTGTTAAATGAAGAGTTTGCTTTGTAGAGTAGACAAAGCCATGTAGTCTAATGAGTGTGTTAAGAAAATAGAGTGAGTGTAAATCAGAAGTGTTTTAAAATGATTTTTCTGGTGGCCAGATTTTCTGAGAACTCTCCACTAGCAGATCTGCACTGATGCAAAGTCCTTGTTATGCAGAAATATTCGTTGCACTATTTTGCAGCAAGGGAGTAAAAGCTGTGGATGTAGAAAAGAAAAATAAGAAAAACTCTTGAAAGAGCAACTTGGAGGTATCTGAGGATGGCAGAAAGGCTGAAGCAAGCAAATGTTTTAATTGAAAACCAGTGCTCTTAGAGACCATCAGGAAAAGAATTGAACTGATCTTGGTTTAGCTAGCAAGTTATTGATGAGGGAAGGGTGAGAGAATACAAAATGACACATAGCCAAAGGTTCTAAAGGAACTGGTACAGGATCTCGTGGACTGGTAACCATCATTTTTCAACATTCATGAAGAACAAGTGGCATACAAGAAAACTGAACTAGGCAAATGTAGTAACAGCCTTTAACAAGAGAGAAGTATGTCCTTGGAAGTGGTTAGGCAGAAGGTTTGAATGAAAACCATTCTGAAATGTAACAAAAAAATCAAACATGTCAGAACTTGCATCAAACAGTGTTTTTTGGGTACTGTAGACAGAAATTGAATTTGTCTTTTCTGGTGGTGGAGAATTGCAGGCTATCTTATGCAATGCTGTGACAATGATTCCATCAGCAGAGAGAAGTTATACTAGTCTTAAAATGTTCCTTACTTTTATTTCATGATTGCTTTATTTCATGGTTTTTGATGATGGCTTTTAAAACCTGCAGTCATTTCATGAACTGTGATTTGATGTCCTTGGATGACTGGTCTGTCTGGCCACAATTTAAATAAACACTAAGCTGCACCAAATACATCCTTGACACAATGTACTAAGGGTTGGCCCAGTGGCTTTGGATTATCATGAGGTCATTCAAGATAAAAGATTGTGCTAACAAAACTTTGACAGTGTCTGGGGCAGAATTATGTGATTGCTGAGTAGACTGAAAACATGGGGCTGGATTAACTGGGCCATAAGTAGAGTTGTCTGTATGCTCCTTCCTAGAAGCAAAATAAAGGCACTAATATTATTTCTTCAGGATTCTGCAGAGGAGTGATTTAGTCCCACCAGAGGTTGGGTATCTCTAGCAGACAGACTCAGAAGGGAGTTGCGATTTGGACTGACATTTATTTGCTTGTCTTTGTTTCAAAAAGAGAACTTGGGAGAAGTCTGTGTCTGAGAGCTGGGACAGCTTGTCAGTTTCCATAGCCCAAGATAGGGAATTTAGATAGATTTACTGAAGGGGTGTACAGCCTTCAAATTTTATTGGTTTGAAATGTTTAGGAAAGTATACGCAATTGAGCATATTAACTGTGAGCCTGCTACATGACTCTGCACATCTTACCTAGTGTTGCTGCTGCTTTTATGTTGTAAACTCAAACTTCCCTGGTGTGCACATTAGACAAGCAGGACTCTTGTCAGATAGCACTGCTGTCTACTTCATCTGAAAATCTCCTGGAAGGGATTGTACAAGGGGGTTAAAATAGACGCTGCAAAGGCTAGGGTTCTGGGGTTGGTACTAACCAGGCTTTGATGCTGGCCAGAGGATATGTCAAGGGAGTGAGTTGTCTTCCATGGATCTCACTTTCACCTTTTAAAGTTAGATGTGGAAGCACTTCCTTCCTCAGTGCTTCTTGTCACTTGGCATCAATACTGTCACGTCAGAGGAATCTAATCCATCACCATTGCAACTCAGATTTGATGCTGAAACATTGATGTTATTCCCAGTGAGTCTTGGATGTAGAGACAGCCTGGTGATAAAAAGCAGTTAGCATATGAGGTCGAGCACTGAGCCGTGTGACCATCAGGAATGAAGCCTACCCTTCTGCCCACCTTTGGAGTAGCAAAAAACCTGAGATCTGTGAACTGAGTGAGTTCTGGCTGAGCTTGTCAGATCTCCAGACAACCAAAGGCACTTTCACTGACTCTGGGGCTTATTTAGATAGTCATACAATCAAGTTGAATGCCAGCAGGTCACACACAGACAAGGAGGATTGGAAAACCAAGTCTAGAAGGAAGGGCTTGGAGTGGTAAATGAAAGGAATTTATGTAGAACTCAAGAGTTGTGCAGTTAGGAGACAGGCTTCAGCTAATGTATCAGAACAGTTCAGTGTGCTCATGCAGTGCAAAGTCCTATTCCTGAGTGCAAGGAGAGTAGAAACAATGAAGCTAGATGATAGCAAGACTGTTGACTTTTGGTTCACTGCTCAGATGGAAGACGGTAGCTGGTTAGAGCTGAATTATCTGGACAGTAGTGTGCATGCATATGACAAAAGGCTTTAATGCCCTTGTCGTGGTTTAATCCCAGCTGGCAACTAAGCACCACACAGCCGCTTGCTTACTCTTCCCCCACCCCAGTGGGATGGGGAGGAGAATGGAAAACGAGTAAAACTCGAGCTGAGATAAGAACTGTTTAGTAATTGAAATGAAAATAAAACAACCACCACAACAACCACAGCCACAACAACCACCACTACCACCATAAAGAAAAGTGTCATGGGTTTGTGTCTGATGGGTTTTTTTGGTAGTGGGGGAGTGCTGTGGGGTTGGCTCCCTGTGAAACTTCCAGAGCCTCCCACAGCCCCAGGTAACAGTCAGACCCACCTCTGGCCAAGGCCAGGCCAATCAGTGCCTCTGCAGTCAACGTATTTGGGAGGGGAAACTGCTGGGCCAGGCTTTTTGTCCCTTTGTCTCTGTGTCCTGTCTTTTGTGTTCTGGATTTTTTCTGCTTGGAGGAGGGGGAGGTGAAGAGGAGAGCAAAATATGCAGTTGGTGACGAAGCAGGGGAAGGCAAGCACCAAGGCAGAGATCTCCCTCAGCTCTGTGGTGAGTGAGATGGCAGGATGATGATAGCCTGCAAACAAAGGATATTGATGGTGGCAAGAACATCCAAAATGCAGCAGCACGTGGAGGACCCCATGTCAGGAGAGAAGGAGACCACATAGGAGCAGAAGACACACCTGAAGCAAGCCACAAGTCCGAGGAGCGCCTCTGCTGGTGCAGAGGACACCACAGCCCGTGGGTGGGTCCCACACTGGTGGGAAGGAGTCACATGGAGAAGGAGGATTTTCTCCCATGAGATGGACACCATGTGGCATCAGGGGAAGATTGTGAGGTGTCCTCTTCCCGAGGAGGAAGGATTGTCATGGACAATGAGTAATGAACAGACTGCACCCCCCACCCCCTGCACTGCTCTGGGGAGGAGGTAGACAGGAAGAAGGGGGGGATCAGGGTGGGAAGTGAATTTAAGATCGGGTTGTATTTATTTTCTCTCACTATCCTACTCTAGCTGATTTTGTTAAACTAGTGGTGGTAAATTAAACTTATGTTTTTCTCCCCAAATTACTCTGTTTTTTGCCCAAGACCATAAGTGGTGAATGAACCCTCTCTGTCCTAATCTCAATCCTTGTGCCTTTTCCGCTGGATTTTCCTCTTCCCCATCCCTAAAGGGAAGAGGATAGGGGTGAGCAAGTGGCTGCATATATCTTGTTCCCAGTGAGGTGGGCTCAAACTACAGCGAAAAGGAAGATAACAAAAAGAGGCTTATATAAAACACAACAGGTGATGCGCAACGCAATTGCTCACTACCCACTGAGTGCTGCTCAGCCAGTCTCTGAGCAGTGATCACCGTCCCCCTCTCCCCGCAGTCAACTTCTCCCCTATTTATATACTTGAGCATGATGTCACATGGTATAGAATATTCCTTTGGTCAGTTTAGGTCAGCTGTCCAGGCCATGTCCCCTTCCAACCTCTTGTGCCCCTTCAGCTTTCTCACTGGTAGGGCATGAGAAGCTGAAAAATGTTTAACTCGATATAGACAATACTTAGCAACAACTAAAACCATCAGTGTATAATCAATGTAATTCTCATACTAAATCTGAAGTACAGCACTATAGCAGCTTCTAGGAAGAAAAGTAAGTATGATGTTTTATGGACAGGAAATCTCTATTGTCTTGGTAGGTTTTTCTTTAGTTGTATTTAATCACGAACAGTTCAGAGCCTGGAAAACTGGCATCGTTGAGAGCACTCAAGTCTGATATTGGTTGATGAGTAGTTTTAGATGAGGGTTTTCAGGGTAATGTCTAGAAACTTTGCCACATCAGTAGAACTCTTGTGGATTTTTCTTCCAAACTGAAATACTGCTGTGTCTGGAAAAATTAGGGAAGGGGTAATATTGGCATTTTTCTATCTTCAGTGAGTTCTCTGTCCTGCTCGTGTTTAAGGAGGCAAAAAAACCCAAAGAAGATGTTTAGTGAAAAAAAAAAGCAAACTAATGCCCCTGGGAAATGAGTAGAAAGGAAGGGGAGGTCTGGTTTGCCAACTCTGTTAAGGATAATAAAAAGTGCTTTTATAAATATATTAATAACAAAAGGAGGGACAGGGAAGATCTCCATTCCCTAATGGATGAGGGAGGGAACATAATAATGAAGACAAGGAAAAGGATGAGGTACTTAACACCTTCTTTGCCTCAGTCTTTAACAAAAAGGCTGACTGTCCTTAGGGCAACTGGACTCCTGAGCTGGTAGACAGGGATGGGGAGCAGAATACCCCTCCTGTAATGCAGGAGAAAGTATTTAGTGACCTGCTGTGCCAGCTGGATCCCAACAAGTCTATGGGTCCAGATGGGATTCATCCTGTGGTGCTGAGCTGTGGAGAAGCACGCACGAACTCTGAGATGGTGGAAAATGGAATTCGCTTTATTGCAGGCAGACACACATATTTATACTTCTTAGCAAGAAGCACTATTTATGGATTACAAACAAGAGACCAGACTATGCAGCCAGGGTTGTTATAGCTCATGTACTCCTCCAGTCACTTTCCCAGGTCTGTTTTGATCATACTCTCCCATTCACTCCCAGGCACATCTTGTGTACGAGAAGCCTCTTATCTCTTCATTCTCATGGACAAACTCCCAACATGAGCTATATTCAGCTGGTCAGGGTCTCTTTTCATAATTAGCAAGCAGGAGTTATGTACTTGTTTAGAAAAGAGCTCAAGGACGAAAGTCTTAATTCTGCAACGCAGTGCTGCCAGCACAGCTCACTGTAAAGTGTATCCACACTGAGCGAGCTGGAGGAAGAACAGGCTAAGCTGCTTTTTATCATTTGTCATCAATCCTGGCTAACTAGGGAAGCCCCAGATGGCTGCAGGTCGGCCAGCATGACGCCTGTCTATAAGAAGGGCCAGAAGGAGGATTCGGAGAACTGTAGACCTGTCAGCCTGACCTTAGTGCCTGGCAAGGTCATGGAGCAGACCAACCTGAGTGCCATCAAGTGGCATGTAGAAGATAACCAGGGGATCAGGCCCAGCCAACATGGAAAGAAAGGAATGGAAGGTCCTGCCTGACCAGTCTCATCTCCTTCTATGACTGAGTGACCCATCTAGTGGATGATGGGAAGGCTGTGGATGTGGTCTACCTTGATTTCAGCAAGGCTTTTGACACAGTCTCCCACAGCATCCTTCTGAAAAAGCTGGCAGTCCACAGCTTGGACAAGTGCACCCTTTGCTGTGTAAAAAACTGGTTGGATGACCGGGCCCAGAGAGTGGTGGTGAATGGTGCTGCATCCAGTTGGCATTCAGTGACCAGTGGTGTCCCGCAAGGGATCAGTACTGGGCTCAGTCCTGTTCAACATCCTTATTGACAACCTAGATGAGGGCACTGGGTCTACCCTTAGTAAATTTGCTGATGACACCAAGCTGGGAGGGAGTGTTGATCTGCCGAAGGGTAAGGAGGCACTGCAGAGGGACATGGACAGGCTGGGTCGATGGGCTGAGGCCAACGGGATGAAGTTCAACAAGACCAAGTGCAGGGTCCTACACCGTGGCCACAATAACCCCCTGCAGCTCTACAGGCTGGGTGAAGAGTGGCTGGGGAGAGGCC
>NW_009734783.1:20177-47957 GCF_000703405.1 Apaloderma vittatum | reverse complement strand
TTCGCGCCCGGAGCCGCTGCAGCCCCTGCACAGGTGGGCTGGGCCATTGCGGGCCCAGGGGCGCCACGGCACGGCCACCACCTGTGAGGCCCCGGAGCAAACCAGAGCAAACCTTTCCCCCGGCTAATAGACCCAGAGATTGAGCCAGTCTGGCTCCAGGGCCCTGTCGGGCAACCTGACCAAGGAAGCAAGTAGAAGAAACAAAGTAAAGATAATGTAACTCCATTAGTCCAATCATTTCTCTATTTACTTTAACCTGTGTTTGGCTGCCTACCAGAGGTAATTTCCAAAGTAATCCAGGATGCCCTCCTGCATTTTTTCAACATTTAGAGTTTCCCATTTGCTAACAGGTAAGAGAAGTAGTACACATCCCATGTAAAGCTTGGATGAAGCACACTTTTGTGTAACTCAGGAAATATTTTTTTTCCATGAATCTATGAAGAGCCTTGGCCTACATCTGTCTGTCCTAGCTGATGGTGTTTGAGGATTGTACATGCAAAGTAATTGAAAATGTTGATAATTGGGGAAGCAAAATCACTGACATCAGGCATCAGGCATGAAAGTGAAGTGCAAGAAAGAAGCAAATGTATTACATTTTCTACTGAAGACACACAGGAAGGTGCAATTTTCCTGCTGGAAATCTAGTGAATCTTAGAAGTGTCCTTCAAGCACCAGGATGTCTTGTGAAAAGAAGGGGGTGATGCTGACACCTGAATATCTGTAAGGTCTGGGCAGAGCGATTTGACTGTGGGAAGGTCTGCATAGAGATATCTGCCTGGATAGAGATGCTTCAGGGTTTACGCACCAACTTGTTTGGGTGTATTCTGTGATTTTCACTTGGAACAAAAGCCTTTAACTTGTAACAGTAAATCTAGTGCCAGCTGTCCAACTGGAACTACGTTGATACCTGAAGAGAGTCAACCAGTTTCTTGTTTGGTGAGTCTATACCAATTTTGAATCATGGATAATTAGAAACATTGAAATTAATAACCTTCATCGATGAATATCAATAAAACTTCAAACCTATTTTTGGAAGCTAAAAGGGAAAAAGAGTTACTTTTTAATTACTTATGTTCAACAGCTTTTCAATTAACTCCTTAAAATTATTACTTAGACAAGTCTACAGCGTATTACCCACAGATAATAGGCAGCCATGATTTGCACATATATGTCAGATCATAGACAAAGCGACAAATCCACTTTCTCCTAGTATTTGCAGAAGGAGGCATCTGCAAGAACTGAACATACTTAATATTGGAATGCAAGGTATAATGCATTGCAATAAGCTAATTTCTTTAAGGAGTACTGTGGTATGTGTATTTTAAGCATTTAATGTTTTTTGAATAGACAGACTAGAGTTGATGTCACAACAGCGTTAAGTCCTGCACATGCAAGTCATGAAGTTAGATGCTTTCCTGTGTGTAGGTAGTGTTTTGTAATCAGCGTCACGGTTTCTTGTGTACACCCTAAGCATTATATGGATTTAGGGTTTTTATTTAAGCTTTAAATTTTTAGCAAAACATTAAATTGTAGTTCATAAACATACTTGAGCAAGTCATAAGCCACAATGAGTTACACCATCTTTATGATTTCACCCTCCTGATGACAGTATTGATTTGGTGAACAGTAGAAAGCTCAAAAAAGGAAAGGCCAAAAATCCCCCTGAATATTGAACTGGTGTTAGAAAGTCCTAAGGAAAGGACAAAAGTTCCTCAGAATGGAAATAGACAAGCAAAAGACAATGTAAAATATTTATGTTGCTTGTGTACATTGCTCACACTCCTCTCCTGTCACTAATGTAGTGATTTGCTATGTACTTCTTCCAAGGGACAATGACAGTGTCTTCCTGGCACAAATCAAGAGTTTGCTATGTAGCAGAGATGATAGCGTCAACATTTTAATGTACAGACTGCATTCCTCTGGGAATTTCCACAAGAAAACCCTAGAGTAAGAATGCAGTAATTGTCAGAAACTGCTTTTCTTCCTCGGCACAGCTAAAATAGGTCATTCAGTTTTACCTCTTGTTACAGTTTTATGCAAGACATTTATAGGACTTCAATAGATAAGGTACTTTAAACATCATAAAACATAGTTATGAGATGTCACAGGATGACACAAGTGAGGGAACTACAAGTTCTTGCACGATTGTATTTTATAGAAATTTGTAAGAAGTTCAAGGCTTACTCGTATAATGTAACTCATGTTTCTATGTCCATCATACAGAAAAAAGAAAACTTACTGGCATCACTTTTCCTTCTTCATCACAGACACACATTATCACTTCCACATTCCTCTGAGTTGTTTTATTGTATTTATCAAAATCTCCATACAGCAGTGTAATATAAATGTCATTTCTTATATCTCCTACAAAAAGGAATACGTTAAAAATCAGTGAAAATGCTGTGAGAGCATAGGGTCAACTGAACTTCACAGGAGTACCTGTTTTTCTAGAGTGAAACAGATAAAGACATCTTATTTTCCATCTAAACTTGAATTTTCATCTGTTATTCTTAGCTAAGATACTACAATTAACCGAATGGGAGTCCTCAAAGAGACTTGAAGCAATTCTCGTCCTGCACTGTCACCTGCTGGTAACTGGCAGATGATGCAATTACTGGATTTTCCCCAAATACACGGCTCTCTAGGGGAAGCTTCATATTTTCATTTTCTTCTGTGAAGAAATGAATGACTTGTTTTAAAAGAAGTCTCGAGATTTGAATTGAAAGGTTTGGGGAAGGGGTTGGGTCTTGATTGTTTGCTTGCTTTTTAAACAGGAGCACTGCAGACTCTGAGTGACTTGATTTTTAAAAGCACTTTTAAGTCCAAAAAATCAAGAGATTTTAAACTCATATGTTTATTACTACTTAAGGACAGTGATAAGTTACAAAACCAATAATGTTAGGTTAAAATTCAAGTAAGAATCTGCCATAATCTACTCAGAAGACACAAATAGCTGGGATTATTCCTCACTGTCTTGATTTTATTTTCTCTGTTTAAGTACCAGAAAATACTTTCCTAAGATTTCACGATTTTATATAAGCCTCTAATATCGGAACAAAGTTTACTATGAAGAGTGAATTCTAGAGAGGCTCTGAATTACCCCTTACGCAAGTAAAAAAGGCTGCAGCAGATGCTCGTCAACCTGGGGAATAAAAAAAAAAAAACCCATTCCTAACACAGAACAAAGCACCTCCTACCTGGCATGATTATTTCAGGAAATCCTAGTTTTCTAGCAACAACTGTGTTTCTGTCTACAAGATGCGGATAGTCCTTCCTAGTTTGAATCACATCTCCAACAAGCATTTTCACAGTTACCCAGAGACCTATTAAGAGAAGAAAAAAAAAAAAGATTCCATTTGAGCTAAGAAAAAACAAGTAAAATCCCTCTTCGGATGACTGCCTCTTCTACCCACCAAACAGTGATAAGAACTAACTTCCTCCGCTTCCCTTAGCTGAAAAGTAAAAGCTCTATAACCACAGAATCATCCAAAACTCTAGCTACTGATTTAAACAGACACCAAGGTTCTGCAGTCAATTCATGATCTTCACTTCCAAGTTCAGAGTTAACTCACCTCCATGGTGATGCTACAGCTCTACAGTAAAAGTCTTTCTCTAGAATGTAAACAATATAAAAAGAAGTTCCAGAAAATATCCTTGTCATTTTACCTAATAAATAATAACTTTTTTTTAAAAAATCCATCTACTTTACCTTGCCCACCACTGTCTCCTTTTGACGCAGTGACTTTGCTTAGGAGACTGTGTAAAAAGTCATTCTCTGCCACTACCCTGCAGGACAAAAAACAATGATGTCTACTAGGAATGAAATGCTAGATATATCAAACACTATTCGGAACACAGATGACGAACAGCCTCTGTCCTCTTGGCTGTACTTGACCTTGTCAGAAAATGTTCTGTAATTTCATTCTCTCTCTACGAGTTGCCAAGCGTTCACATTAAGCTTGTGTGTACACTGAAGGCAAAACAATTACATTGATAACTTTAGGAGTTGTATTTTGTTACACACTGGTGATATGAAAGGTTGTCATTTTGTAGGAACACATGATGTGAATGCACTCACCAGAGTGCCAGTCCAGTCCACTCTCCCTGATAAACTGCCTGACAAATGAACTTGGCAATTTTTTTCAGCTACTTTTGAAAGGAGAAACAAATTCTCACATAAACATGTTGGATCAAATTGTAAACAAGTGCAATACTAAACCAGTGTGTCATACTTGGGTCTTTCAGAATTAAATTTGTTCTCCGTAGTGCACGGCAGCAGTGCTACTTAGAAAGCACAAATATTTTTCCAGTGAATCTCTGGCATCTCTGTGTCTCTGCTCCAAGTGCCACATTTTTATGCAGCTGGTCTGGCATTTCTGTTCCAGATGGTTAATGTATGACAATTCAACTACTTTTTAACTGAAACCTACTCAGATTTCTCTCAAATTCAAAACAGAATCAAGCACATAAATTACTAGTTATCCGTACTTATAAAGCTTACTGTTGAGCACGTTTAACTATTTAACCTAGGTTTTGTTGAATAGGCTGTGGTATCAGTTGTCCAAAGGACAACATTCAAAGAAATACACATTCATTGAACGTGCTATATAACCTCTGTCAAGTCTTAAATGCCTTTTAAACTTAAATGATTAGCACTATTACAACACAAAAGCATTAAAAGGAAATATTTGTTCTTGAAACATTTCAGATTGTTACAGCCAAAAATATAGAGAAATCTTTTATGTTAAAAAAAAATAAAATCTATTACTATCTTACGGGTGAAAAGGAATGAAATGCTGCTTTTCTTCATCACTTTCAGCTTTTCCTTTTATGATATCTGTAATATCCATAACTAGAAGAGAGAAAGAAAAGTCATCAAAACATAAATAGCATTGTAAAATAGCTCTTATCTATCAATGATGAACATTGTGTTTAATATTTAGTGCAAAACCCATGCTACAAACATGACGATGTGTAAAAGGAGAATTACTTCAAATTTGAGTATAAACCTGCAAATACAGGTGTGAGTGCATCGGTGGTGCTCCGGGGACAGGAAGCATTGGTTTTATTTCATCTGCAAGGAATTCTATTATTATACTCTGGTACCGCGCTTTGGCTTGCGCTGTGTAGCAGCAATTGTGAATTATTAGGAATTTATATTCTAAAGCACATTTCTGACTTGAACTAAAATGCTATAGCTTGGGTACAGTCTTCATAGACTTAAAAACTGAAATATGGAGGATAGTTGCTATAGCTATTTTGGGTCCTGACATGTCTGGATAGAGATCCGATGGCCCAGAGTTGGCAAGTGTCACTGGGGTCCTGCTTCAAACACAGCACAGGTGACATCAGTTACCTGCCACTCCAAAAGGCCGCCTTAGTCCTTGTGTGTATTTCTTGGAGTTACTGTCTTTGAGATCCATCCTTCCAACTCGGACTATTTGACAAACTAAATAAATTTTGTCTCTGCTAAGGTCTTTATTTCCAAGATCCTAAGATACAAACACACACACACAAAAAGAATTGAAATACTGCTAGGGGAAGAACCAAGCTGTGAAATTTAAACAGGACCTCAAGTAATAAATTGAGCCTCAGTTATCAATGCGGAAAAAAAAAAAATCTAACAAGCTGAACCCACAGAAAGGATCAAAAACGAGACATTTTGAAGTTTGAATAAAATATAAGTTAAAAAAAAATAAGAAAACAGCATCAGTCAAGAGAGATAGCAGGTAAACAAATACCAAGTCATCAGTGAATTTGAAGCAGCAAATTGAAGAAAAGACATTGAAGTATTGTCCCTGCTTTAAAGCACCCAATGACTGCTCTGTTTCTAAGATTACTTATGCTTCCTCCTTCATCTTGCTCAGTCCTGAGGAGTTCTGACAGTGACCACAGAGAAGAGAGAATCTGATTTGCAAATATAAAGGTAAACTGGAAAACACTTACTGTGAACACCACTTTAAGGTTGTTGAGCATATCGATTTCCTTTGGAAAGCCTTTGCTCCCCCACCTCACCAAGTAGTTCTCACTGTTTTGAAGATAAATATCTTGTTGTCATGTGATTTAAAAATTCTTCCCTTTCACAGTACGTTAAAAACCACAGTACATAACAAAGTTTGCGTAACAGACAATAGTCTGTGGTGGTTGTTTTAAGCTAATACCAGACTAAAAAGACAAAAGCAATGCTGTACAAAAATGCCATCTACAAGTTTTGAAAAACAACTGGAATGTAAGACCAAATGGCAGCTTTTTTGGAGGAAACATTACCATCACCAGAGTGATGGGAATACTCAACAGAAACTTTGACTCTGAATTTCTAAGTCACTCCTATTTTGTCCCCTTCTGCTGGTTTCAGGCCTTTACTCCAGACACCATCAAGAATAAACTTTTAACTTTGAAGTGGTCTCAGGCTTCCCCAAAATTCTCAAATGTTCAATCCAGGAATTACTTATCAAAATATTGGGGATCTTTTACCCTAGAATTCTTTAGTAGCTTGCCAACAACTAGATCTGTCAGCACTTTCCTTTATATTTTCTTCTTTTTATTTATATATTCTCTGCATTACTAGCATGTTGGCAACTATTTTACTTCATTTTGGCTAGCATCTTTTGCTAGTTTTTTGCAGCAAAAAAGAAAACTTACCTTATAATTGTTGATTTCTGTGGATCGTATAGGGACATAAAGAGTTCTGCATCCTCCCCGATTCGGCAAACAAAATTCCGCACAAAGACGTATAAGCTGTGGGTGGGGGATGAAGACATTCGGGAGTACGATGCATAATCAGGTTGGTCCTTAGACTACTCAGAAGGAAAAAATAATTAGCTAGATCTTTGACTTAAAATGGCAAGATGCTACAAACAGTTTTATTTTTTATGATATGTAACAGTTTGTCTGCAAAAATCATAGAAAATTTGGATTATAATACTTGTTTCCAGCAAACTGGCATTGCTATGTTAACAATCAGGCTCCGTAATTATCAAGGTCTTTCTCTATAATCCCACTTTCCTCTTTACCTCCTTGCATCCAGAGAGCTCAGATTGCTCAGACTGGGTTCTTCAAAATACTGCACCCAGACTAGGGAGTTACCTCGGTGAGCAAATATGAAAGAGCTGACGACAGAGATACCTTAAATGAATTTTTTGCAGCACGTGGGGACTTTGTATAAATAAGATGTTCCTTGGTATGAGAATCTAAGCATATTATGCTTTGCAGGTAGGTGTCTCCTTTGAGAAATGGAACAGGGATTATTTTATTTTATGAATATTTCCAAGGAAAATAATAGTTAAGCTGTTTCTCTTTCCTTCCTTCTTCACCTCCAGACACTTACTTTCTTGATTTACTATATTTACTTTCATTCATGACAAAAGAGCTGGAATAGGTTTCCCTCCTGTATATGAATGTACTCAAAACATCACCTCTTAAGAAAACGAGGCTGCTGTCAGGGGAAGTATTCTGAAGTCCTTTGCTAAAATTTTTATAAAATACTGCACAGAAGATCTGACAAGATTTCTGCTGTGCTGTAAGAACTTCAACCCCTTTAAGAGAAGGGAGCTGGGAACTGGACTTAATGATGGGTCCCTTCCAACTTGAGATACTCTGTGGTTCTATGACTTCTATATCTTGGGCCAGTTCTTCAACCACTGCCTGTAAAATAATCCCCTACTTTCTACCTACATCTCATTTTAACCACATAGAAATAGCTACCTAGCATTGGATAGCCTAAAGCTCTTTTTATCCATTGCTTGGCTCTGCTTTTAAAAGAAGACTGCGTGGCAGACTATCAAGTTTAATTTTCCTTATATTATTGGTTAATTACATTTTCATGTCTGGGAAGCAAGATTTATGTAGTGACACTCATGAGGACAACTCACAAGGTTTTTTCCAGTGATTTCTTATAGGCATTACTGAAGTGTTTTACTTCCATCATTACTGTTAATTTTCACAAGAACAAAGAAAAGAACTCAAATATCTTAACAAGTCCCTGAGCAGATTTAATATAGGAAAAGGTCAATAAAGTGTAATCACTTGCTTTGCATTTTAAGCAACGAAATTGATGCATTCATCAGCTTTGTGTCAGCATGGTAACATTTGGTGTCTACAAGATTATGCTGAGATCACTCGAATTTGTTTAGTGAGCTTAAATTCAACTCCATCAGACTTAACTAACAAGTAGCAACACACAGCAAAACAACTCGTGTTGTTGTGATGTCTTCTATGAGAGATGTTTCTTTGGCTTGCAGCCTCAACTGCAAGTATGAAACTATTCACTACACAAATCAGCCTGTTGAGTACCCCACTGATGGAATAAGGAGAGTATTTCTATTTAGGAAGCCAGGAATGGTTTTAGAACCAGCTTTTGACACAGCCTGTTAATCTAGCCCACAGCCTGAATCCAGTGCACAAATGCTACTCACTCAGTTTGAAGCTTAAGCTGTATTTATTACACGAGTGTGAATCTGCCCTTGCTTCAGCCAGAAGCAAAAGTTTCCCCCAACTTTTATGGTAGAAGATTACATTCTTCAACCTTTGCACTGTTTTTTCATTTTGATTTTAGCTAAAGAAGCGTTAAGTCTAGCCAGTCACTCCTACCATTTCCTCCTTAATTCGCTCAGTGATTTTGTTAGTTGCTTCTTCATGTGCATGAAACAGGCTGATGACACTGGTTTTATCTGGATCCAAGATATTTCCATCTTCATCTCTAACTATTAGGTCTAGCTCAAGTATCCTGTGAAAATATAAAGAGCATAATGACAGGGTCGTTATATACAATTATATTATATATAAAAATAAAACTAAGAAATGTAAGGGACAAGGAGCCGCTTCAAGTTTTAAAGCCATAAAGTTTAAATACATGCAGCAGTATGTAACTCCAGAAAAAAATTAACTAAACCCCATGATTTTATTTTCAAGCTTTTGTAGAGTATTTACCCATTTTAGGAATTAAGAAAGAAGAGAAGAGCATGAAAACAAATATAATGTCACCAAAGCATTTAAATGCTTATCATATAAAATAGATTCATCACCTTCAATGCCTTTAAGCAGCCATCTCTGTTGGTTTTTTGTGTATAACCTCTGTAATCAAGAGGCTCTCTTACTCTCCAAGTCCCGTAAATTACTATGCTCTGCTCTCCTTTGCTCTCATACTACTCATTTTTTCCTTCTGCTCTGCTTAAAACTCAAGTTTTACCTCCATACATCCTACATCCCCTTACCCATGGTGTCACCTCAGCCAAGAGCTATCCTTTCTTGACTATCCAGAATCTCTCTCTTCCATTTCCCTCTAAAACTGGTTTCATGCCAGACTGTACCTTTCACAATTTCTAATATGTCGTGGCTGCCCTTAGGGCACAGTTCATGCTGTCTGAAGCAGTCTCTATCAGACTCCAAGCTGTCTTCAGCACCTTACACGATTATGCACAACCTCTCCTGATTTGACGTTCAATCTCCTCCCCCACAATGACCCACGTAGCCTTCACTGTCACTCCTCTTTACTCCTTTCGCCACAGTTTGGCAAGTTTCCTTCACACATCACGACTCAACGGCACACCTTCAGGCACTTATAAATACTTTCGAACTTGCACTTTCCTTCTATACAATCCCAAAACATTTTAGACATTGCCTCTAGAGCGTGAAAACAAAAGTCTGAAAGCAAAGTAAAGTTAGTGTTGTCTTAATCCGAGCTAGGCTTTTTTGGAGCATTTCTAAGTAAAATCCATCTTGGAGTAACCATTCAGCTCCACATAATGTAGCAGGATGTGTGTATTCTCACAGTGTGTTCCCTCAGGATACAATTACCAGAAATCTGTGCATCCAAATCGCAATGAACAAGTTAAGAGTTCTGCAGCATCCTGTGGTCATTGTTTGTGACTAGCTAAAGGTACCTGAAAACTTTCCGCTGTGTCTGGGCCTTGAGGCCACAATAACCACAGTCACTTGCAATAGCTAAACACAGTTTATAACCAGATTCCGATGGCTGCAAAACCAACACCGTGAAGATTTGTTTCCTAAGCTCTCTCTTCCCCTTTATCAGATGGTGGAACAACACTCAACCCCATCTAACCTCATTTTTGCCAAAAACATGTTGTATTGCAATGACTTTTCATTGGCAATAAGCAGACAAGGCATTTTGTCGGAAAACTATTCTAGCCTTGGTAGTTGCACTTGTAGTGCCAGAACCAGAGCTCCTCCTGGAAATTCCCCAGTAAAGTGAGAGGAGGGAGGGTGCTGGTGTGGTGCCTTTAGCAAAGGCTCTGTACAATTCTGACTTTTGCTGTTCATCCACCATGCTAAGGTCTGTCAGCACCACTTCTGAAGTGGCAGCCTAACACTGCTAGGAGGTAGGCTCTGTTTGCAGAAGATGGACAAATTCTGGGTCCCAAGTACACTGATGTTATATGTATATAAAAGCTAGTTATCAGACCTCAAATCTTTACTGACAAGCTCATAGATATATAACTGATAAATAAATGTTCTGTAAAAGCCCTTTGCTATGGACAACACAATATCTGCCATTATCACAGGAGTAACACGGGGAGAAGTTCGAAAAGGAAGAGTCAGTCTGTTTACATCTCACATTAATGAGATGCAAACAGAAAAACTTGGTCACTGTTGCTGTTGTAGCTGGGCACATGAAAACAAATGATGTTTTCTGGTAGCAATGTAGGACACTTACTTGTTACCGTAGTCTATTTTGGAAGTGACTTTCTGCTTGAGTTCTTTGAGCTCATCTTTAGGCAAAGTCCCAGATAGAAGCTGTGACCGCCACTCCATTAAGTCATACATCATAGACTGCACCTGCTGGAACCGCTCCTTCTTATTTGCCTAAGATATAAAAGAAAACAATAGGTATCAGGCTTCAAATTGAGGTGAAACTTTGGTCTTGACAATTAAAGGATGTGTCATATTTAACACTAAATGGTTGCAGGAGCAAAAATTAGGCAAAGTCCTGAACCTGGCTTCCTTCCTTCTTTCACCCCACAAATTAAGGACACAATCTCGCACGTGACTGGCAAGAAAGGATGTTAAACTTTAAGCAGCTTGTATGGACTTCTACAGTTCAATACTACACCCTGGGCATTGCAAGTATTTGTAAAAGACCACCAGGACTACAGGTTGTTTACTTACAAGGAATACAGATGCTGATGTATTTTGATTAACACCTCCAAATGCCTTGCACTTTTATGTATTGGTAAAAGAGCTCAACAGTTTTCTTCAAGATGGAAAAAAATACATTTTTCTTTAAGAAATATAAAGCTAGGATACCGAAAGTAAAAAGATCGACTCCTTGAAATTGCCAGTTGTTAATAGCTACACACCCCTAGTAACACTGGAACAACTTCTGTTCTAGCATCCCAAGAACATGGTGAATCTTTCCCAATTGCATGTTAGTTAGATTTGATACTCCTGTCTTGAAACTTGTCAACTATACAAAGAACAATTACGAAAAATTTATCTTGTACCAGATACTCAAGGTTGGAACTAAAAGCATGAAGTTACACCACTCCTCAGCAGAAAGCCATTGAAAAAAAATGGTAATTCAGCTAAGGAATTATGAAGAAGTCATTTCTTAAATCTTCACAGATCCTTCCCTGCATCTAGGAAAAGACATTACTTTGAGTAAGGCCTCCCTGTGCATGAGTAGGACTAGCTGACAGGCCCCACACAGCGTGCAGAAGGGTCATACCACATAGAGCTGTTTCCAGATGCTTCCCCATTCCCAGAGAGTAGTGGTAACTTCTTGAACTAAAGGAATTTCAGCAGGTATTACATTTTCCGTTTGTCTAGAAAAGAAAAGTAAATTTAACAACAGTGAAAAAGAATGTCTGAGTTTCATGGGTTTATATTACAAATGCCTTATAACTCATTCTTTAGCAAACAAGATCCTTAAATTAATAAAACGATTAAATTCAATACCTTTTCTTTTCAACGGTAACCTCCTTGATGTGGATGAAAGATTTAGGAAATATTCCCTAAAATAATAAATAAAATTCAATAAATAAATCCACTCTTATTCTCTATGGACATTTAAGTAAAAAACGAGAGCTTCCCAAACCCCACTTACATATTTTCTTCATCAAACTGATTATGAGCGTAAGCTACAATCTCCAAATTAACTGCTGCCTATCTAATCCATCTCAATGCATTTCTGCTTGACAGTCAAATAAAAGGTTTTCTATACTGTTTTCTGCAAATATAGAATGCATAGAATGACATTTCTTGATAAGAAACACCACCCCTGACGCCTGTTCCCCGCCGTGCTCCCCCAAACAGCACATACGGTGTAAATACAGTGAGGAAACATTTTCTTTGTGCATCAGCCCAAACATTTCTCATTCTGGGGCAAACTGCAGCCTAATTTAGAGGCAAGCCCACTTATCGAAACAAAGGAGAGATGCTGATATAAATCATTGCATCTAGCGAAAGAAATATTGACAGAGGAAATCACTCAGGATGAATAGGCTGAGAAATGGCCACTGACATGAAGGACAGTAAACTCAAAGTTTATTTCGGAGCATAAATGCCAAGAACACTGTGCATAAGACTAAAATTGCTTTAAAAAATAGAGCAACCTTTCATTTTGCCATGCAAAAAGGAGGGAGACTCTTGCTAAAGCCATAACCTCTCAGCTCTCCTAGGTGTCCACAGCAGCACCACACCTGAAATTACGGTCTCATCTTCTACTACCTAGGGCCATGCAGTAAAATGCTGAACAAGTTATAGCAAAGGAGGCACCAAATTTTTGACTTGCGCAGAAAAAAATAGCCACCAGACAAAACGACCTAATGCGATACGTCCTTGCTCTCCAACAGCTGAAATGTTTTAAGTCATCCTAAATGAATGTTTGAGCATCAGTTCGTCCATGACAACCCTCACATTAACCAGCACTGGTAATCAGGCTAGGTTCTTGGATTCTTTGTTCAAGAGCTGGCATCCATAGGTGGTGCTTTACAAAGTCTTTCTCTCAGTTAGATTTCAGCTTCTATAGCCATTTTCTTTTAGTATCAGATGTTAATCAGAACACAATAATGTCTTCCCATTTCCACAATTTTTCATTAAGATTTAAGTTCAAAAGAGTCCACGAAGAAGGAAAGTGAAAAAGAAGGTCCTGTTAATAGTAAATTTAGTGAAATCATAGCACATGAAATTAGTAGCACTTCTTAAAGCATGCTATACTTGTTCAACTTGATCAAACCCTTTAGCAATATTAAGAATTAGTTAACAGAAAGTGTTAATTTCTGGTAAATATTTTCCCTTTTCAGTTTCAGACTAAATTTTAATAAATCAAAATAAAAAATTTATTAGAATAAACAGCAATAGCATTTTTTGAGCCAAAAGCACTGTCGAAGGAATATTTAAACCGCAGTTTTAAATGGATGAGAGGATGGTTACCCTACTTCCATATCCACCCTCAATTACTGCATATCAGACAGCTGATAGCAACTACTTGAGGCAGCTTCCACAGAAATTTATGGTGAACTACCTCATCACTAGCCTGGCTTCCACCTCGTCCATGACAAGCTAGAAACGGAAGCAAGCAAATAAACTGTCCTGTGTAGTTGTATTGGAGCTCATAGAACCTGAGAGGCAACAGGTACAAGTCTGGAGAAAATGATTAATGCATAATTATCACAAACAATTATTCATTCCTCTGTCTTTTAGGATGTGCAGTCACTGAGCAATGAAGTGAAATAGTAAATCAAGCCTCTAATACTTCCAGAAATAAAGTGAAATATTTTACTGTGACACATTTGAAGGTAGACACAGATTAGTTACTTTAAGTTAATGCAAGTTAGTGCTAATACCTATCAAGCCACTGAAGACAGAACAAGAAAAAGGAGGAATAGACAACGTAAGACTGTTCTGATTTTTTCTGATAACATGTTCTATGGCAATAACTGTCCCTCTGCTCCCCAGATATCCCTTTTTCAGTGGCTGTAAAGATTTTATACATCCATTTTCAAGGCTACAGAGAAGCAACTTTGAGAAAATATTTTTACTATAATGTAGGCATGAGTCTAACTTCAGGCATCTTTGCCATGCTGCTCCCTTAGAAAATCTGATACTAAGCTTAAGTTCCAAAAAAATGCATTTCTTCTAGAAAAATGCATTTGAAACTGAAAAGTAATTTTCTTGCTTTGTAACTAGGAGTCATTCTACCCAGGGTAAAAAGTACTCATTTGTGACTGTCCATATTTAGGTATAAGATCACTGACTTCTTTATTAATATGTTTTTTTTGTGTATTAGAGATGTGTTTAAGAATTTAAGCCTCACAGGAGTCTTCATGGACTGACTCCTTTAAAATAGTCTCAAGGGAATGAATAGCCAGATCTTACCTCTGATCCTTTATGTCTCACATGATAACCTTTGTACCAATCTAAAAGGAGGGAAGAGGGCACTTAGTATGACAGAACATAGGCATTAAAAAAAGTGTATAATAGTCATGTCTTTTGTTTCACCTAAGCACTGTCTTCGAGTGAGAAGTTTAAACAGACATAGGTTAAAGTAAAGGGGATGTCAGGAAGCATATTCAGCATGGCTTCCACATTAATAAGTATGATTATATGGTCTACTTTCACTTTCTACTTTCATTTAACAGCCCCACAATCACATAAAAAAAGGTGGGATAAGCTGTTTTGCAACATAATATAAAGCACACAAGATCAACAACATCACTTATGATACCAGATATTCCGATTATGTTCTGGCTGTGTTATTAACCCAATGCGGTACGTGGTTGTTAGAAACTTCCTTGGATGTAAAAAGAATAAGCCATCTTTCCGCCATGAGGCATTACAGCTTCTGGACCCAGCTCGAGTAAGCAGATTCTTAGTGTCAGGTACAAGTTAGAACCCCCCAAAAACGAAGGGCTGTTTTGGGGCTTCTGCTTCATTCCTAACTTGAAACACTGTCTGAAAGAAGAGAGTGCAATATTGCAGTTCCACCTATGCCCTGGTTAAGTCACAATAAAATTCTACAGAGAATGTAAAATGAAGAGTTAAACCTTAGTAAATTACAGCAGAAGCCATGTCCACTGTGCACACAATCCTTTATGAAACATTATCTGCACAGCAATAGTATTTATCTGTTGAATACTTCTATTTCAACCCAAAGAATGTCTTTTATGACTAAAAGTGTACATTTTCTGACTGGAATTTCATGAACAGCTATTATCTCTTCCTTACCACCTTTTCTCTCTCACCATTTCTAACTTAGTACGGTTATTCCAGCCATGCAACCAAAACATTAAAAAAAACCCCAACCCAAATAACAAACAATCGCAAGATCCAAACATACTCCAAACAGTGACGAAGGCAATTTTAAAACTGACAGGTGAATCATTGACCTTGAAAGAAGACTCAGGACAGATTTTTTCCCAGGTTTTTCAGCACTGGGATATTTTTCCAATATCTTCTCAACAACAAAACTCCAACTTCTAAAACTGAATTATTTGCACAAGCCTCCAATTTACAACCAAATGGGTAAAATCCATTTTCTGTGACTGCACATGTATGGTCTTTACGCATATTTTGTGCACACAGAACTAACTAAAATAGCACATAAAATGAGCATAGAAAAAAATCTTGTTACTGTTGGTTACTCTTCAGCCACAGCTGGCAACATGTTTTTAAGGTATCTGATAAAAGACTAACTTCCTCACTTGCACAATATGAAAGACTCCATTTCTTCATTGACAAACATAACATCATAGCTTGCTTTATGAAATAAAGGCAAAAGATTCAGAAAAGACTTTTAGGCAAAAAATATGCCCATAAGCTCACTGCTCAACTTGACAGGCTGGGCTGACAACCTGACAAACACACCATAGGAGTCAGAAACCTGAAATGCTCTTTCTGCAATTAAGAGAGACAATGCGGGAACGAGGAGGTTTCTTATTTGCCAGCGTATCTTTTCTTAGCCAAAAAATGTTTAGATTGCCGGATTAAAGAATCATTTTTTTTCAGGAGAGGAGGCAAATCATTACTCATGACTTTGAGGGATACATCTGGTGACAAATAGTCTAATGAGTGACATCAGTATTTTCACTACTGATTAAAGTTATTAAATTTAACTTACAAACAGAAGAAAAAAATAAGTTTCTGTACTGAAAAATGTTGGCTTCTCAGATATTCTTCTCTCAAATACTTTATAGTTTCCATGCAAAATAACTTAGAGCTCAGGGAAGTGGAATGGGCTGTGCTCAGGCAGCTTCAGATTCTTACGGCCCCAACATGTAAAAATCGGTCTTTCAACACCAGCCTGTCTCTGTAGCTGCCTAATGCAGCAGCTGGCCTTTCTCTGTAATGTAACTACAGTTAATAACTGACAGACAGGGGAAGTAGGTTGAAGAAGATAATATTACAATGCTTTTGCGAAGCTTGAAGGACTTGATAATTTTTTTAATCTCTTACCTGGTCAAGAATATCACTACAGATTGAAAATGAATTACTATTACAATGATGCTTGCAGAAATCTAACTGTTGAGTTAGGACTAGTAATTACACACTTGTTGCTTTATGCTAGTAAAAACTTAAGTATCTCTGGCACACTTGGGAGAGATTTGAGTCAGGTTGTGAAGGAATCAAATCAGTGTGGAGAAATACACTATTGTTGCACAATGGACAAGGAATTCAGTACCACAAACGACCAAAATTTTATGTTTGCTTACCGTTCTGCTGCCTGTATTTATTTTAGACTTAGGCCAGTTGTTCAGATATCTCCACATACCAACTATGGAAGTTTGGATCAGCGTGTTGATTGTCTGTCATGCATGACTTGACTTGGATTGTTGTTTAGGTATTGAGTAAGTTGGATGGTTTTCAGAAGTGCTTTTGTCATGCTGACCTATGGACTACTTGAACATTCTGGATTTCCAGCTTATACTACAGAGTGACTAGTGTGCTGAATATCTCCTAGCAAAAAATGTTTCATTTAGAGACAAAAACTTACTCCATTAAAATTTCAATGAAATCTAACGTAACTTCCCTCAGGTATATTACAAGCTGGCATGAACTTCATAAACTCTATATTCACCTTGATAACTTCCTCTTTTGGTAATGGCTTCCCCCAAAAACCCACATGTACTGTAACATGTCTGATTTGGGCTCTCCAAAAATGAACAGGTTCTTCCTCAAAATAGAACACCACCACCAACACAAATAAGAGCATTAAACAACTACTTACATAACACAGGGAATGGCTGTGAAGTTAAAGTTGTTCACATGGGGGAACCTGTAGCCTTAAGGCAACGGACTTACCTTCGCAGGACTCCAAGATGTGGACCACATCACCAACCTGTAGAGGCAGTTGTGGCAATCCTGTGCCTTTGAAATTGTATATAGCTGAAAAATTACAGGATAAAAATATTGTTTAGCAATACAGCCATAGACTACAGTTAAAATGAAAAACACACCTGGTTATTAAGATTCTGATGCTAACATAAATACACTGGAATAAACAAAGAGAACTCTAATTCGAACAAGAAGCTTCATCTGTTACCATTGTGTAATCTCGTTTCTTGTGAAAATGGAAAGGTGTTCAAAGTAGCCAGTGCTGAAAACACACAAAAGCATTGCATGAAAACAAGCCATTCGTAACAACAGGTCTGCACAGGAGTTAAAAGCACCTATTTATAGCAGGTCTTCAATATACACCTGTTCGCTGTGCTGAGAATTGTTAGTCTACCAGTCTGACTAAGAATATAAGTGCACAAGTAACAGGAATTTATGACAACACTGGTGCAGAGACATGTAGGAAAACTGAATTCATTGAATTCTTTCCTGGGTTTAGATGCTTCAGCTTAACATGAAACTCTGTTTTATATGGAAACAGTAGAAGGTTTCATAATCTTCTGTATTTAATCACTCTTAAAAGAACCCTGGAGCAGCAGATTTTAGAAGTGTTCTTATCAGAAGCGTATCTATATGTGGTTAGGAAACGTTTCAGAGTTCTTACATTCTAGGGCTCCAGAATGTGGGCTGCTATGGTAAGCACTTGCTTCTGTATATTTTTTCTTCATGGGCTTGGTTACAGACTTTTACAGTAGCACTACAGACTCGAAGTGGTTGTCAAAGCTAGTGTCACGCAGGGGAACTGATTAAAATATGTAAACCTGAAATAATAGTTAACCCATAGGCTTAGGAACAGCACACTAGCTACTAACCATGACCTCTGTTGTGCAGTAAAGAAATCAGTCAGCAGAGTTTTCTTCCCTTTCTCGAGACGGCATCCCAGTCCATCCACACATACAGAGCAGCCAAACTCCTGGGTTTTGTCTGGGATTAAACTGATCTAGAAAGCTGAGCCTGCCTTCAGCATATGCCCACATTCCTTTTGCTCCCCACTCCAGGTTTCTACAGCACAATATTTATCTCTGCAAGACCATTTTACTTACAATTATGCTTAAAAGTCTCAAATTAAATTGCCTTTCATGAAAGTGCCAATGGTAGGAACGTAAAACTGAATAGATTCATCCTCTTCAATTTTTCAAGTGTTCCATAAATTGTGGTTCTTGTTTCTTTTGCCATCATTACATGCATTGTATTTCCAAAACAGAAATTAGAAGGAATTTCAGATTTAATTAAGAGGCTTATTAGAGCAAAAATAACATCTTATTTCTGCTGACATGCAGAGGCCTTCCCACCAATTCCTCCTCCTGACTGGATAGAGCAAGGCTTGGATCATTAAACATGTCGGGGGAATTAAAAACAAAAGCCAAAAAAAAACCCCAAGAAACCCCTCAACTTTGAGCTGAGGCTTTGCTGTCCAGATTCAGGCATTTATTCAAGGCACTTCCTCAGCGATCCTCAGAGCACTGCCTTAGCTCAACACGAAACCAAATTTCAGAAGAAGGCCTGTACACTGGATGAGTAATATTCTGACTGGCTTCTTTTCATTAGTCTTGACACAGATTTCAAGAAATAGAAGACGACAGACAACAGTCCTGAGTTATCGTGACATTTAAAGAGATATTTCCACCAGAGTGCAGGGGCAGAGAGGAGGGGAGGAGTGGTGTTCTTACTGTTCTCCCGAAATGACCGTGCAGATCAGGATTACTATTTCAAAATATGCACTGCTCTACTCACCTTTGTATTTGTTTCAAAACAGAGATGCAAATTAACAAGTTATATATTCACATTGCCTATTGGTTTTGCTCTCTTACAAACAATTTGACAGCAAATAGTATATTTAAAAGTGCAGTAACAAACTGGAAAAGGAAGTGGCTATATCGGCTAAGACTTTTCTAAATGAGTAAGTGGAAATTTAAGACAGATTTTATTTCAGGATTTGGGTTGTTTGGCAGGATGAGTTTGACAAATTCCTTTACAAAGTGGTAAGCTCTAGACCTATCCAGATATTTTACGATAAGAAATAAACTCAAATATAGCATTGCAAGAACCTCTGTAAACAATCAAGCAACCTAAGACTGTCAGCTACATCCAGATGTATTATCTACAGCACCAGACACCTTAACTACCACATCTGCTACTGTTTGAATTTACTGTGAACGAAAATTTGAGTATTATATCCAATTATGTCTTCTGTCAGCTGTAACTGATACCATTTCCCGTACAAACTGTGACTTCTTTTTTAAAAAAAAACAACCACAAAACATTTGCTGGGTGAAAGATTCTCACCAATTTACATAGTGAAAGAATAAATACACTTAGTTTTCAAGATAAAGAAAAATAAAACAGACTGAGCCAACAGCTTGGCTAAGAACAGGAACTCCTGGGTATAAACTCTAGCTTACAGAATTTGTAGGTATCTATTAAAGCAATTGTGCAAAAGAAGAAATTGAGTACTCCTTACTGGAGATTACCTACAAGAAAAAGTTATGAGTACTTATATGTAATCCTCTATTAGTTGGAAAGGATGTTTGATTATTGTTTCCCTGTTCTGCCTTGTAACAGACTAAACTACAGACACTGCTTAGATTGTGATCTTGTTTTGCATACAACTATAACAGGTCTTATAATACAATGTTTAACATTAAATAGTAAAACTTAGTTTAACCTAGGAAATGGATTTACTTGGGGTGAGCAGAAAAGCAACAAGTGGTAGCACTGTGACTACACACGAGGGCACAGCCTACACAGATACTCTTTTACATCAAAACCACACACATGCTCGTAGCCTAGATCAGCAGGGAGCAAGCACAGGGCTCAGGAAACACCACCAGGTCTGCAGCAGCTGTTCTCCCCAGTGACCTGCTCTCCATCTTAAAGGATATTCTGCTTTGGACTTCCCACTGGAAAGCACAATCACCCCTACCCTTCTTCAACAACAAGTCTGAAAGGCATGAAGGACGTATCTAAACGGATTTGTGGAGCCGTTCAAAAGCCCATTACGGCTACAGTGGGTGCAGTAGAAGGAATGCATATTCAAAGTAAATGTGACAGTGCTGAAGAGCTGCTGTCAGGTTCCAGTTTTGAACTGTTTCGTGCCATGCATTCCTTAAGACCTGATATCTGCCAGCTGCAAACTTTACCAAGTAAATATATTTACCCTGGGCCTCACAGCCTTAAAACTTAAAGAACTATTTCTATAAGCAACAGGCCTGATCTAATTTGGCCCCTTGCTAGTCCTGCACAGGCAAGGTTGCACAGCCTTTGCTCTTGAGCACGTTACTTTGTGGCTAACCCAGTTCACTTTTTTTTAATACATACAAAGGAAAAGGTATCATCTTTGATGACTATGAGAGTATAAAGCAGAAGCCTATCTGCTGCTTCACAAACTAGCTATATCACTTCCTTTACGTATTTAGGTAAATTTATCAAAACCCTGATAAAATTTTCTGCTTTTTAACACTAGCAAAGTTCCTTACAGATAACCAATTGCACAGTTTCCTACTTGGGGCTCTTGATAATCTGTTTTCATTATTCACATTCTCTGGCCATTTGCTTCCTTGAGCTAATCTCAACAGTACAGTGAGTGAGACTTCTTAATTTGCAGCAGGAAACAAGTTTTTTAAACTTGCAAATTAAATAGAAACATGATGGGGTTTTGGTTTGCCCTCATCTTCACTCTTTGTCACACTGATGTCCTAAATGCCTATAGGACAACACATCAGTCTTTCAGTTAGTTCTAATCCCTCATCCACAAGTTACAGTCACTGTGTTGGCACCTGGACACCGCCCAAGTCTCCAGAGTCCTGGTCCCCATGATACAACAGAGAGCAGAGCACTCGGTGAAGGGACTAACACGAGCACTTCAAATGCATGTTCAGCACAGGAGCTGTTTTAACCAGCAGGCTTCATGTGATTCCAGTCTCTGTTGTAAACCCAAACCACCAGCCTGAAGGAGACGACAGCCTTACCGGGGAGAGGGGCGAGAGACCAAGAAGCAGTATTTGCAGCAGGCTGCATGTCGGGAGGCAGTACCTGGACATAGTAGCGATTGCATTGGTATCACCTACAAGCCACACATACTACGTACTCTAAGATGAATGCCAGAGCTGTTAGAGCTGACAGTATTTGAATAGCACTGACCCACTGCCAGATCAAATAAAACCTTGTCCCCTTCTGAGGTTTCTTTTCAAAATCTCAGGGTTTTTTATTGTTGTTTTTATGGCAGTTTAAACTTAACAGTATCAAAGTACTGCCATTAAATGTTACTTTCTACCATACGATTCCCTTTTATGCAATAAGCGATTCAGCTAAAAGCTTACTATTTTGAAATAAATGGTCTTAGGTCCGGGGTAGAAAAGTACTGCTGTGCAGAAGTGCATAGTCTGAATATCGTCTTTTAAGTCAGACAGTGCAATGAATTGTTCAGTCAAAATGTATTGTAGTATTCATGAAAACAGACTTGGCTGGAGGGTCATTAGTTTCTGAAGTGATATATTCCATGAGGTTTTTTTCATACCGTGTGGTTCACTGCACCTTCCAAAGAGCAGAGAGATTACTTGATCCTACCAGCTTTTTGTGTACTTGTTGATCACAGCCACTGTGAAGTTACAAAGAGGCAAAACCTCGCTGTAAACCCAGCATGGCAAGCTGACCCTTCAACAAAAGGCAGACACGTCCCAGCCAAAGGTCTTCTCAGGGGACCTGCATTGCTCAGACCCCATCGGGTGATCCACTGCAGGGGTGGGTGCAGAAAAATGACGAGACTCTCTCCCATTTAACAGCAGGTCAGGTTATTTGGCCCCCGAAATGTTAAAAATTAGAGAGCAAGAGGAGCAAATCTGTTTTGCAAGTACATAAAGATCACTCCAATCCAAAATGCTCCTTGTAAAAAGCTGCTACTAGTGAAGCTCATTTTACATTATTCCTGTGAATCACTGAAGAGTATCTAACGCTTTTATGATGAGTATCTAATGCTTTTATCCATATACGAGTTAACATCTCTTAGTATTATCAGGATGCAGAGGCCACATCTAACAAATCCCCACAGCATTCTCCAAAATCAATAGCTTTCAGAAAAACAAGTACAAAAATTAAGTACTTTCTTCTATTTGTAAAAACAAAACAGAAAATATTTACACTACTTATGTTGCAGTATAAACTGCCACAAAAAACGGGGTACTTGCATTTGACAGTTCTACCACTCCTGCACATGCAAGTTGAACAAACTTTCTTTCCCTTTTATTAATTCCTTGATGATTCATTTTATTTCATGAAGCTACTTGGATGGTTTGGGTTTTTTTTTTTTTGCTTTTAATATGTATCACAAAATGCTATGGCCTTCTTAAAAACGTCTTTTAGAAGAATTCAGGGATTCCAGGTTAATAACTGTGCACTAGTAGGTAAAATAAAACACAAGTAGTAGCAGATTAAGTATCTTCTGTACTGAGAACCTGCAGTTAACGAGCAGGATGTTTCTTTCAAGTGCTTTACCTTTGATTCCCAATTTTAAAAAGTTTTTTAAAAATACCAATTCAGTCCTTTATGCAACATCATGCATTTCAAGAAAAATACATGTTGGAAGATGACTTTCCTTCCAAAACATATTACTTAGCAATCCATACACAGGTTTTTCTCTAACCCAAGGTGACAGTTTCTCAGAAGGAACTGTAGGATTCCCCTTCCCCTACAGTTGTTCCCCATGACTTCCAGCTGCTGCTTATTATACAACGTACTACTTCATCTGTTTCTAAAATACCAACGTGGGTAACACCGCGTTACTGTGGGAGTTTGAGATTTTCGGGGGGGTGGAGTGGAAGGATTATATCTCCCAAGCTGACGCTCACATACTTCTTGTCATTCTGTCCAAAAAAATTAAAACGTTGTACAAAATCAGTAATGTCAATTAAGCCACCCTGGTGAAGTGGAGGGTGTTAACTCATCGCTCTAGAGAAAACACCTGCCCACATCCTGTTCAGAAGTTACGAAAACGCAAATGGCAGATTACAAAGTTACATACCCACGCCGCTCTTCTGGTCTGTCTTGTGCCATCTCGCCATCACACGCGAGTCTGTGCGCCTCCGAAGGACGGGAAACCAAAATTTTGTCAAGGATGCCGACCTCAAGATGGGTAACAAAGCCCTGGAAGCAAGATCTGTTTCCCAGGTGCCGGCGCTGCGGACTGGCAGCCAGGCCGAGGCAGCTGCGAGGGTTCTGTGAGATTTGCTGCTGTTTTGAACTTCCTTCCTCTTTTCTCGACTCAAGATGTTGTACCCCAGTGTCATGGGGGAGGGGAATCCCAAACTGGGTGTTTCTGTTGCATGATACTGGCTGTAACGCGTAAGTAGGCAAAAAAAGGGCAAAACCACCCCAGTCCTCCCTTGCGCCACCCCTAAACTTCAGATCTAAGCTGGAGGGCTACTGCGTGCCAAGCCCAGCTTGAGAAACACGCTCTGAACCGGGATTAGATCCATTCTGTGCCACGGGGGCCTTCTTGTTTAAATGAGACCAAAACCAGATTCTCAAGATTTGGCTCCACAAGACACTATATCTCACAGAACAACTTTCCTCTAACCTGGCCTGGAATGGGGATCTGTTTTTCATCACAGCCTACCCCTCATAACAGAAATGAAGACAAAGCCATAAGACTCCAAACCACGCCCATTCCTTTTATTTTTGTCATTTTACCTCTAGTGGAAAAAGTAGGAGAGTTAAGTAGCACTTCATTAAAGCCTTACTGTCAAGACAAAACTTCTGAAAAAACTTTTCAAGGTCGTATATTTACAGCCTTCACTTTCATACAAGCTGCTGTGTGAGCAGCTTACTGGCATTTGGGATGTACAAAGATCAAGCCAAGTTGTCATTTGTGTTAAGGACATCATACCGAATTGAAGACAAGTATGACACCTTCATTCATGTTCTTTACTTATAGTTCGGATTTTGAAAGAGAAACCAGAACAAAACCAAAAAATGCTTTAAAAATATCTACTGTTTCTTTATCTCGTGCTTAGTACTACAAATTCATACAATCCTGTCCTCTGGATATTACACTGCAATTTAGCAATCGTTGTTTACCAAAACTGTTTCACAGCACTGTGCTACATCTGTCAGGATATTTTGGACAGCATGACATGTCAGTTCTTGATTTTAACCAGCAATCACTAGAAGCACACACTGCCAGTCTGCCTTGTTGCACATGGAATTCTGATACCTATTTCTCAGGGAAAACCACCTTAAAACTCTACCACATATGTGCTCGAACCCTAATCTTAACCATATCTACGTACTAACTTAGCAAAAGGATTTAGCTAGTTATTTTTTTTAGCCAATTATTTCCCCCAAAAAATAATATTGAAATTTATGTTTATTAAAGTGAGCTAGATGCTGGGCAACTCAGATCATCTCCATCTGCAGACAACCAGCTTCATCTACAAGTCCTAAATCATTCTTTTTCATGGAACAGCTACTTATTCTTGTACAACTACTAAAAAACCCACAAACAACAAGGTTGAAGCGTTTTGTCTTTTAGTTTGTTAAGTATTTTGAGTAATAACTTTCTAACTAGCGATGACTATCTTGCTTACTCCCTTGAATCTCCGCTGCAGCAAATCATCTCTTCCCATATAGTATTTGGCCTAAAGCTCATGGATATTTTCTTGTTCTGCACTGCCCTTCCTCACTATGCTTCCCTGCAACACAGAAGTACTGAGGAAAACTGCTTCTTTTTAGCACTTCTTTAAAAATATGCTTCATCATGTTGATCTAATAAATTGAATACAATACTACTGTATTTTGAAAAGAAATCATGGAAAGAAATGATACATGAAAATTTCACCCCTAAAGCATGATCCAATTTGCAATACTTTTCTGACACCCTCTCTTCCATCTCAATCACATTCTGCGGAGTACAGACATCTGGACACCACTGCACAGCTCAACATAGGTGTGTCCCCACCTCACTTCCCACCATCCTAGCTCAGCACAAACTGACTGGAGAGCCCCAGCTCCTGCAGTCCCACCTGCCCTCCCTGTCCCCCACCGCCAGCTCCCGGCACTGCACACAGCTGCTCTTCCTCCTCCCCTACTTTCATGATGATGCTTTTGCAACTCACGAGCCACTAGCACCCTTTACCACTTCATCCCTTAAATTAGCTGAGATAATCTCTTTGTCCGCATCCAAAAAAGTCGTAGCGACAGCTTGCAGCAAACACATTGAGCAACAAAATCTTTTTTCAGCTTAAAAGAGGAAAACTCAAGCAGGGAAGAAACCATACGTGGCAACCCTGAAATTCTGTGTTCCTACAGCAGAGGATAAACCCCAACACAGGACTAGAGAATTAAGGCTGATAATCGTTACAGCCCTTACCAGTGAACTTTCATTCCAAGTATTTGTTGGTGTGTTTGTGTTCCTACCGTTCCACAGCAAACAGCAGACAGATAATCATTTGTCACCCGCACGCACACCTTACCATCTCTTCCTCAAGTCTTTTTCCAGGCAGGTCTTTTGCAGGCAAGCAGAAAATCACTTGCTTCCTCCGAAGATAAAAGTCTTTCTGCCCAGGGAATTCACAGGCAGAACTTAACCTTTTGGGCAGACAGAAGGGACAGAATTCTTGCTTTCTTTAATATTGCTATCAAGAAAACAAGGCCTTATAAAATGCTGACTACCTAATGATCAATTTTTAGCTCTGCTGATTTCCACTATACACAAGAATTTAAGCAGAAAACAGAAGCTGCATTTAATTGGCTCTAAATGGTGTTATGTGCCAACATCTGTGAACACAGTCGCAGGAAACGCACTGATGCAACAAAACAGAAGGAAAAAACAAAACTGGCAAAGAATTTTCACGCACTTAAAGGATAATACCTTAATTATGTTATGGCACAACAAAAGCCTCAATTCCAGGCATCTTCCCCCACCTGCTAGCTGTAACTCTGGGAAAGATTTGTAAGCATGCATTATCTAAGATGCTAAAGACTTCATACTCCAAGTAAACCACTGCAGTACAGGTAAAACTGCAGCTTTAGAAGGGGTAACTAGATAATCTTGCTCAGGTAAACTCGTTTGTCGAAATGACAGCCTGGCTTTGCTTGTGGCATTAACAAGTTCTTTCAGTTTTAAAAAAGCAATTTAGAAACGTCATACGCCAAGTAGCTCAACATAAAGTTAACTGTCTTACACAATTTAGAGCTCAGTGCTCCCAATTAAAAGCACATGCATCCAATATCAAGTTACTGAAGTTTTTTCTCTAATCAACACAGTTGCACTTTGGTTGCTTTATGCTCTTTGCCTCGCAAAATGTCCATCATGGGACAACTCACACTGGAGAAGAGAGCGTGAAGCTTGGCTCCCGTGAGAGGGACCCCACAATGACCCTGAGGAAGAGTGAAGAGTCCTCCTCCGGCGTGAAGAAGCAGCGGTGGAACCAACGTCGGACGGACTGACCATAACCCCCCTTCCCCCGCCCCCCCCCCCCCCCCCGGGGGGGCCCCTGCGTCGCTTGGGGGGAGGCGGTGGAGAAACCAGGATTGATGTTGAGCCCGGGAAGAAGGGAGGGACAGGGGGAAGATGTTCTGCTTTTAAGATCTGTTTTAGTTTTTTTTTCTTACTTCTCACTACTCCTCTCTGATTTGTTCTCTTAGTAAATGTAATTAATTTCCCCAAAATCGAGTCTGTTTTGCCCAGGATGGGCAAAATGCTCAAACCTTGAGCCCTTTGAAATATTTTCTCCCCTGGTATAGAAGGAGAAGGGGGAGTGAGAGAGCGGCTGTGTGGGTAACGTGGCTGCTGGCCAGGGTCAAACCACGACAACCCAGTAGTACTTTTTTCTCCCTCCCCACAAAATAGCTCACCTCTCAATGAAAAAAATGCACAGCTTTAGATAAACGTTTTTGCCTCCAGTGCAACATAGACTACATTTGTGAAAGGACAAGAAAAGTTTATTTTTATTTAGTACAAATACAAGAACTTAGTTTTTCAAAAGAATACCTTTGCACAAAGTACATAAGAAAGATTCCCTTTGCAATCAGGTGAGTGAGAAAGCTGAACAAGTACATATTAGAGTGAAAAACATTAACAACTCTGAATCCAGGAACTGGGAGAAGCTGAGGAGCACACAACTTTGTCGGGTTCTGCACCAACACTGTCTACGTTTCATTCAGGTTCGACCCCTGTTACTGTAAGACAAAATTTCCGTAGCATTTACCTTTTACAATAGCACTGTGCTTTAAACAAATAACTAACACATGCTTAGAGACTTACTCAAGATTTATGACAAGGCAACACTTGAGATGACATTGCTGGACAACATACCAGCTGCCCTCTGGGAAGTTCAGGTATCAAAAGCACAGCTCATTAACACGATCACAGTCTTCATGAAACAAGGCAGATCAATACCCAAGTTCAGAGCCTGCACATCTATGTAAGTTCACTCG